>NC_133618.1:80693918-80809128 GCF_048593235.1 Sminthopsis crassicaudata | reverse complement strand
GACTGGGAGCAGATTGAGGGCAGGCAAGCCAGAGTGAGATAGGCAGCTCACACAGCTCACACCAGAGGGGTGGGGTACAATCTCTGCATTTCTGCAAAAAGGCTTTTACCCCAGTGTGGATATTCTGTCTTGGCAGCAAGCCAGGAGCAGCGGAGCCAGTGTAAACACCGGAGGTAAAGAATAAAACCCTGGAAAACTAGTGTCTCTTGGGACCCCGGCCACCCCCAACCCCCCCACCTGGACTGACTCAGAGCGTTCTTAGAGCCGCAGAGCGAAGACTCAGAGCAGTCATCGCTGTCCTGTTAGTGCCTCGCTGCTGCCATCCCCCCCAGTCTGTAGAGGAAGCCCATTAATACCATCCAGCCCCATCCCCCCCAAAACAGACCTATTGTTTCTCTTGTCAATTTATTTTCTTTGATTCCGCTCTGACAAAATGAACAAAAAATTCAAAAGGGCTCTAACCATTGACAGCTTCTGTATGGAGAGAAAGCAGACTTCAAATACTGAGGAGACTAAAAACAGACTGTCCCCAGAGGAATCCCCTCAGGGGGATATGAGCTGCTCTTCAATACAAAAGAATCTCATAAAGGAAATCAAAAGGCTCTCACAAGAGAGCGAAAAGAATAATGGAAAAAGAAAAGGGAAGCTTGGCAAGAGAGCCTGGAGAAGTCATCCACACATTTAAAGACAGAAGACAGAGTGGATAAAGAAATCAAATCATTGAGAAACAAAATTAGTGAATTGGAAAAGGTAAACAACTCCAAGGAAAACAGGATTAGTGAGCTGGAAAAAGAAAACAGCTCTCTAAAAAATAAAAATGGATAAAATGGAAAAAAAATTCCATAGAAGGTAAAAACTCAATTGGACAATTACAAAAAGATATAAAAAAAGTGAGTGAAGAAAATACATCATTGAAAATTAGACTTGAACAAGTAGAAATGAATGAATCAAGGAGAAACCAAGAAGTAGTCAAGCAAAACCAGAGAAATGAAACAATTGAAAAGAATGTCAAGTACCTTATTAGGAAGACAACAGACCTGGAAAACAGATCCAGGAGAGGCAATTTGAGAATAATCGGACTCCCTGAAAAATATGAGGAAAAAAAGAGCTTGGACACTATTTTTTGAGGAAATTATCAAAGAGAACTGCCCAGACGTTTTGGAAACAGAGGGTAAAATAGATATTGAAAAAATTCATCGATCACCTACTGAAAGGGACCCTAAAGTCAAAACGCCAAGAAATATAGTGGCCAAGTTCAAGGACCATCAGACAAAGGAAAAAATACTGGAAGCTGCTAGAAAAAAGCAATTCAGATATGGAGGAGCCACAATAAAGATAACCCAGGATCTAGCAGCATCCACATTAAAAGAATGAAGGGCCTGGAACATGATATTCCAAAAGGCTAAGGAACTTGGTATGCAGCCAAGAATAACCTACCCAGCAAAAATGAGCATCGTTTTCCAGGGAAGAAGACGGATATTTAACGAAATAAATGAATTCTATCTATTCTTGATGAAAAAACTATTTGATCTTCAAATACAGAAATCAAGAGATTTCTAAAAAGGTAAAAAGAAATCTTGAGAACTATACTTCTGTTATAAAAATATGCAAAGAACATATGTATAATTTGTCCTGGAAACTAGAGGTGGAAAGGAAATTATATCATAAAAAAGTGTAAAGTGGTGGTACTACATCTCATGAAGAGGCAAAGGTAACCTATTATATCTGAGAGAAAGAAAGGAGGGAGATAAGTATAGTGTGTATCAATAGACATATTCGATTTATGGTGAAACTTCTTCCACTTCATTGAAAAGTGAGAGGGAAGGAGTAAGCTAAGGGGAAGGGAATACAGAAATTGTGAGGAAAAGGGGTAAAATAAGGGAAGTAACTTTAAGGTGGGGGAGGGATACTAAAAAGGGAGGGCTGTGAATAGCAAGTGGTGTTCACAAGTTTAATACTGGGTAGAGGGGTAAGTGGGAAGGAAAGGAGAAAAGCATAAGCAGGGGTTAACAGGATGGTAAGCAATATAGAATTAGTCATCTAGCCATAAATGTGAATGGGGTAAACTCCCTCATAAAGAGGAAGCAGTTAGCAGATTGGATTAAAAGTTAGAATCCTACTATATGTTGTTTACAGGAAACACACCTGAAATAGACAATGGGGAAAGAAAACTATTTGCAGATGATATGATGGTATACTTGGAGAATCTTAGAGAATCAACTAAAAAACTACTAGAAATAATTAACTTTAGCAAAATTGCAGAATGTAAAATAAACTCAATAAATCACTGGCATTTCTATATGTTATCAGCAAAATCCAGAAACAAAAGATGGAAAGAGTAATTCTATTTAAAATAACAGTAAACAGTATTAAATATTTGGGAGGCTACTTGCCAAGACAAACCCAAGAAATATAGGAACACAATTACAAAACACTTTTACGGAAATAAAGTCACTTTTAAACAATTGGAAAAATATTATTTGCTCATAGGCTGAGCCAATAAAATAAAAATGACAATTTTAACTAAATCAGTCTACTTGTTCAGTCAACACTAATCAAACTGCCAAAAAAATTTATAGTTAGAAAAAATAATAACAAAATTCATTCGGAAAAACAAAAGGTCAAGAATATAATGGAAATTAGTGAAGAAAATGCAAAGAAAGCCTAGCAGTGCCAGATCGAAAACTATATTTTAAATCAGCAGTCATTTCAACTGTTTAGTACTGGCTAAGAAATGGAGTAATGAATTATTGGAATAGGTTAGCTGCACAAGACACAATAACCAATGACTACAGTGATCCACCATTTGATAAACCCAAAGACCCTAGTTTCTGGGATAAGAATTCACTATTTGACAAAAATTTCTGGGAAAACTGGAAAATAGTATGGCAGAAATTTGGCATAGATGAACATTTCACATTTATACCAAGTACATGATTTAAACATAAGAAGTGATACCATAAGTGAATTAGAAGAGCAAAGAATAGTTTACCTGTCAGAAATACAAAATGGATAATTTTGATTATATTAAATTAAGAATTTTTGCACAAGTAAAGGCAATGCAGCCAAGAATAGAACAGCAGAGATGGGAAAGTTGTTTTTTTGTTTTGTTTTGTTTTGTTTTTTACAGATAGTGTTTCTAATAAAAGCATCATTTCTCATATACATAGAAAATTGAGTCAAATTTATAAGAATACAAATTATTCCCCAATTGGTAAATAGTGAAAGACTATAAATAGACAATTTTCTGATGAAGAAATAAAAGTCACCTATAGTTATATGGAAAAATGCTCTAAATCACTATTGATTAGAGAAATACAAATTAAGACATCTCTGAAGTACCATCTCATATCTATCAGATTGGCTAATAAGACAGGAAAATATAATAAATGCTGGAGGGGCCAGGGGAAAACTGGGACACTAATGCATTGTTGTGAACTGATCCAAACATTCTGAAGAGCTATTTAAAACTATGCCCAAAGGGCTATAAATCTACATACTCTTTGATCCAGCAGTGACACTACTATAACTGTATTCCAAAAAGATCAAAAAAGAGGGAAAGGGACCCACATGCAAAATTGTTTGCATCAGCTCTTTTTTGTAGTGGCAAAGACATTTTCTTGGAAATTAAGTGGATGATTATTAATTGGGGAATGCCTGACTAAATTATGGCATATGGATGTAATGGAATACTATTGTTCTATAAGAAAAGATTAATGGACTAATTTCAGAAAAAGCCTGTAAAAACTTACATGATTTGATGCTGAATGATATGAGCAGAAACAGTAAAGTGTTGGGTACAGCAACAGCAAGATAGTGTTATGATCAGCTATAATCTATTTGGCTATTCTATGAGTACAATGTGATCCAAGACTATTCTAATGGACTTTGGATGGAAAATGCCATCTGAACTAGAGAAAGAACTATAGAATAAGGATCAAGAGTTCTATTTTCACCTTTTTTCTTGTTTTTTTTTTTGCTTTTTTCTTTCTTGTGGCTTTTTTCCTTTTTGTTCTGATTTTTCTTTCCCAACATGTCTTATCTAGAAATATGTTAAAAATTATTGTACATGTATAACTTATATTGGATTGCTTGCTATCTTGGGAAAGGAGAAAGAAGGGAAGAGAAAAAAATTGGAATTCAAAATCTTACAAAAATGAGTATTGAAAACAAAGAAATTAGAAATGGAGCATTACTTCCTGAATTAAAAGTCCTTCATAGTTATATAGCAACTAAGAGTTACAAAGCATTTTCATATACATTATCACAGTTGATTCTCAAAACCAGTGTTTGAGGTTGGTATATTGTAATTCCCATTTTACAGATATAAAAATTGAAAGCCTTTTAGCTAATCATTATTTGAAAACATTGTTCTCTGGTCAGAATACAGACTAAAAACTATGTTAAGAGTTTCTGTTATATTTTGTTTTTTTACTAAGAGATACCCATAGTAAAGACAGAAATGTATACCAGGAAGCTGGAAGGCCTCATTGTCTTCTTCACCTGGCTTTATTCTTTATCAGATTAATCTGCATGCCAAACCAATAAATATTTATTGAATGCCTACTATGCAGAGGCATTGTTTTAGGCTTTGAGAATATAAAAACAAAAATTTAAAAAGCAACAATAGTCTCTACTCTCAAGGCTATATTCCAGTGTCTGGCACAATAATTTGCTTGTTCATTTCCCAGCAGCTTCAATTCTTGGTTTCTCTCCATCCCTTTTCCTACAATAATAAGCATATGACAGGAAACATCATCATGAACACTGCTTGGGTTTGTTCTCACACCTCATCAGTACCCTCACCTTTATACCTTCATTTGCCTCTGATAGGACAGCTGGAGAGTAAAGGAAATTTTTTTTAATAAAAAAAAAAAAACTCCTTTAGAAGTCTTTCTTTTAAAAGTTCCCAGAAGCTCAATCAGCTTTATTTCCCACTAGCTGCACTACTTGGTTTGTGTGAAATCCACCATCATGTTCAGCCTCTACCCACCTTCCTCTTCCACTTCTTCTTATGTGTTTTCTACTGTTAATGGATTGTAAAATCCTTGAGAGAAGAACTGTATTTCTTTTCATTTGTGTCTATGGAACTTATGACAGTGCCTAGTTCAAAGTGAGTGCTTAATAAATGTTTATTCCATTATATTGAACTGCATTGTATTGTACTGTATTGATACTTTTCATAGTACTTTTATGCAAATTCTTATAACTGTCCTAAAAGGCAAGTCAAATTGCATTATTACCATTTATGAAAAGCAAAAATGAGATTCAGAAAGGTTAGGACATTCATGAAGTCACATAGTTACCGGCAATCTCCAGCAATAGGGTGTAAGTAGATAGTTCTTATTTGACCTACAGCAATAAAAGCCCTTCTCCATAGGTAAAAATAAAATTGCTACACTACAATGATGTCTAGTCCACTGTGGAGAAAATCCCTAAGCTTCCATGCAATATACAAATCACATTTCCTAAAACAATTTTCCTCCAGCTCCCCTATGACTCTTTGTAATATGATTGCACTGTAAGAGCATGGATGCATTATCTATGTCTAGCCATCTCTTCTGTAATTCTGTATGCAAAGACGCAGAGGATTCCTGAGTTTCAAAGGCAGAAGTGCTAGGTCTGGCAGCTAATAACCTTTCCAAGAGTTAATTCATCACGCTGAAAAAAGCCTCACCTAAGTACATTGGGCTGAGAGTGGGATTGAACAGTGTGTAGTTCCTTTGGAAAAGTCAATGTTTTTGAGGATCCCATATATTAATTATCCAATTTGCCTAAATTTCTATCTAATAGAAAAAAATTTAGGCTTTGGGAAGATTTTGCCTTTGATCTATAGATAAATTCCCAACCTAAATAGACTAAACAAACAAAATTTTGGCAACAATTTCATCTCTGCCTGGGCATCCTTATCTTTACCCACTCGTAGTTGATGTTCAGACCTGTTATGTCTTTTGCCTATTTCCATCTATCACCTTTGATTAAATCATAGCTGAGACTAGAAATGTCACCTCTAGGCTAATTTCCATAAACAAACAAACAAAAACAAAAACACAACAAAACAAAACAAAAAAAGATAATACAAAAAGAGAAAAATAAACAACAGTGAAGATCTCTAAAAGACCTGTGTCTATCTACCTCATGATACACAATTTAATTCAATAAATCAATAAGCTCATGATAGGATATTGTACTTAACATTGGGGATTTGAGAAAAATGTACAATCCATTAAGATCTAGTTCTCTAGGAAAAAAATCTAATCCCTATTCAGTTATTTATGGTGTTTGGTTCAATTCCACAAGCATTTCCTAGGTGCCTACTATGTGCCAGACACTATAATAATTTTTAAGAGATAAAGAAAAAGAGAAGAAAGAAACAGTCCATGCACTCAAGGAGCTCATATTCCACAAGAAGAAAATTGTTCATAGACAAATAAAAAAATAATTTCATGGAGTAGAAGCACTAAAAACTGTCAGTAATGAAGAAAGTTCTTGTGTATGTGGTATTTGAACTCAACCTTGAAGGAAGTTAAGGATTCCAAGAGATACAGGTAAATAGGAATAACATACCAAGTATTATGTCCAGGAATATCTCACATAGGGAGCAGAAAGAGAGCTGGTTTAGCTGAAACAGAGTGATAAATCTAGAAAGATAAAGTGGGGCCATATGATAATTGGTATTAAATGCCAGACAGTTTATATATCATCCTAGAGGTAATTGGAAACCATTTTATAATAAGTATTTGGCTTATACCCACATCACCATGTGGAAGAATCCTTGGGAGAGATGTCAAGAACTTGATTGTAGGAAATATTGGTGCACATAGACTAGCCTATTTCCATTGAGTGTGTGTCAGAACTGATTGTATTCAAACTGGAGTAATCTGTTTCTCTCTCCTGCTGCATACAGGGGTAAAATGGCAGACTGGTGAAGTACCTGAAGGCCACCTTCCCTTTTCCCTGTGCTTTTGGAATTTTTACCTGTTTTGCTTGTCCTTCTTAGTTTTAGATATAAGAAGTGGGGCTTGAGCCACGGACTTGGGAGCCCAGTATTCCTGGCTGGATCTTGCAACCAACCCAGCAGGAAAACCTTGAGGAGTCAAGATATCTGAGTATAAGCCCAAGTCTTAGACTTGGAATTTAATGCTATGTAGCAGCTGAGCTGAGAGTCGGATCCCCCTCCTTTCCACAGTCTAAAAGGTTGGAAGAAAATATATTTTTCATGTTTGTTCTTGCTAAACCTTTGAAGTTAATATTCCTGTATAAAAGCTAACTGTTAAGTGGTTAAGTGGAACTGAAATTGTTGGACATCTAAAATTGGGGGAGCCCAATTAGGTGGAGTTTGAGCCAATAGCAGAGGGAAGGCCTCTTGAACTCTTAAGAGCACCTGAGAATCTCAGACAAGGGATAAAATGTAATACACTTAATTTTAGGGCATAAGGGCTAGAGATTCAGTTACACCTGAATCACATTGAGCAGGGAAGCAATAAAGGCAAATCTGTGCTTTGGAAATAATTTATTAGTCTTCTATAGCTTATTATTAAAGTTATAAAAAATCATAATAGATCTAAAATGTGAAGACTTGGATTCTAGTCATGATTTTTACAATTACCACTGGCTCTGACCAAATATTTTAACCTCCCTGGATCTCAATTTCAATATATGTAAAGTAATATCTACCCTGCCTCCTTAATAAGATTGATTTAATAACCTATATGCTCTTATATATAATAAACACTATATGAATGGCAGTTATTCTGTGTTAATCCCATTAAAATCCAAGAGATGTGTTCTATATAATGATTTTAACTAGAAGGCAAGTACCTCGAAGGTCATGACTCCAACCCATAGCTATGAAAAGAATTCCTTCTACTACTTACCTATCCCTTTATTTAAAATCTCTGATGTAGGGGACTTTCAGTAACCAATCTGGATGTGGATTCAAGAAACTCAGACAATGAATTTCTAAGTGTTCATTCCATCCCTTATTTACTTTGAGTTTTTTTTTTTTCCCCTGAGGCTGGGATTAAGTGACTTGCCCAGGGTCACACAGCTAGGAAGTGTTAAGTGTCTGAGAACAGATTTGAACTCAGGTCTTCCTGACTTCAGGGCTGGTGCTCTATCCATTGTGCCACCTAGCTGTCCCTACTTTGAGTTTTATTACAGGTTCCTACAGCATAGAACTTCCCACTGTTTCTGGGACAATTTCCAATTACTAACAATGTAATGAAGAACAAAACCCATCTGACAACCCTTAAGCTTTCATCCACCCTCATTTGTATACACTCTAACTGAGAGGAGAGAGTAATCAGTCTGTGGGGAAGATGCTACAATTTGGTCTGTTATATAGACTACCTAAACCAATAGGCAATGGAATCATACACACACACACACACACACACACACACACACACACACACACACACACCCATTACAGCAAAAACAATCAGAATTCAAAGTATTAAGCTGCTTTTAACATGCATTTTTTTAAAAATCAAGTATTATAAATTCCATAACAACTGTTGGATCATGGTCTACTCTTGTTAAGTGGTCAATGAATTTATCTTGTGAGAAAAAATGCTTCCTCATTACTTTTTGGTCTTAGGATCATGTATGGAAAAGGGTTTACTGGCATTTTCTTTCATGGTTGTCTTTAAATCGCACATTTGATGGGAATATTGGATGAGTTTTGTAATACAGCATTTGCTAGCATTGAATGTTATGTCTTCCCTTTAGAAGAGAGGTTATTTAAAGAAATTTGTATTTTGATCCCTCCCCCACAAACCTTCACCAAACATATTTTCTATAAATAAGAAGCAGATAGTATTTATTGATTGAACCCTTATGGATTTATTGATCTAATTTGATTCCAGAATAAATCTCAAGAGCTTTTTACCTTAAGGGTTCAATCAGAAGCTCAATTACAATTCAAAGAATATCTGACACCTTGAAGAAATACTATTGCATTTTGGAACTTTGTACTGCATTCTTGTCCTTACTTTTTATTATTTTGATCATTTGCCTAGAATTAGAGAAACTACAATAAACTAGGAATCCTAAAGACTGTGTCTTCCTCCCCTACTCTATTAACTTACTAGAAGACTTTAAGAAAATCCGCCTCTGAGTTTGAACTCTGGTAAATTGTTGAGGTTTTTTTTTTTGTTTGTTTGGTTGGTTTTTTTTGTGAGTCAGAAAAATTACAGAAATCAACAATCCCTGAGGCATAGAAAGAGATAAAGGGCAGGCTCTAGAATCAAGACCTTGGTCCAAGTCCTTCCTGTGATACATAATAGTTGAATATCTAACACTATAATTTATAGAACAGTTACTGATCTATATGAGTGAAGAGAACTCCCTAAAAAGTTGAAATCATAGTTTTGACCAAATATATGGAAAGAACATCTCTAGTTAACTCAAGTGTTTAATAAGTATTCCTATGGGCCAGGCACTGTGATAGGAAGTAGGAATTCCATTAAAGACTAAAACATTCCTGCTCTCAGGAGTCTCAGAGTCTAATGAGGAAGCTTGATAAGATTAAGCCTTATTGTTTTAATAGATAGTAGAAATAAATTTGTCAAAATGAATTCCATTTTATTTTGAGCCTACATTTTGTAATTATTTCTCAACAGTATGATAAGTACTTATATGGTATAATATAGCTTAAAAAACCAAATGTGTGTTCTTAAATAACTGATAAGTATGTGTAGACCCTCTGATAAGAGAGGTCCCCCAACAAAAATTATAGTGTTATCAATAGTTTATGTAGGAAAATCGCAATCAAATTATGTGATAAGCAACATAGTTGTGATAAGCAACTCATATAACTATAAGATATCTCCCAGATGCTCTAACCATCAGCCTGCTTCTAGGTCATGACTGGAACTGGCTTCTTCCTTTTCCCTTCCTGCCCCTACTTAAGACCTGAGCAGCCTGTGTTCACTCAAGGGCAGTGCTAATTGATTGATGGATACTTGGAAGAAAACTGACTCAGAAGGAGATATATGGCCTCTCCCAGAGAAGGAGACTTGTCATATATCAAACACAAAAGAAACTTGCAGAAACCTCTAAGATTCAAGTTCGTGATTTGTTCCTAGAGGAGGACATTAGTCATATAATTTGCATGTTTTGATAAATTAAGTTTAGTTCCATATATTGAGAAGTGTAAGTTTAATGTTCCTATAGTTCCAGTTAAATTAAGCAATGATAAATCAGCTATAAGCATGCACTGTGACAATATGCAAACAAGATATATGCAGGCTAAATTGGAGATAATCTCAGGGGAAAGGTGCTAGCATTAAAAAGATTAAGAAAGTCTTTGTATCAAAGATGAAATTTTAGCAAAGGCTTAATGGGAGCTAATGAATTAAGGAGGCAGAGATGAAGAAGCAGAGTAAATTCCCTCTGAATGCCAATAAAAGTGCATGAAGGCAAAAATTGGCATGTCATGTTCAAAAATCAACAAGGTGGTCAGTGTCACTGAATTGTAAAGCAGGGAGAGAGACATAAAGTAAAAAGCTTATAAAGATAGAAAAGATCCAAGTAATGAAGAACTTTAATAAGCCAAATAGGATTTTATGTGTAATTTTGGAGAAAACAGAAAGCAACTAGAGTTTATCGAATGAGGAGTGAAAACAGAGAAGTGACATGGGTAAATCTTTAATAATAATGATAATGATATATTTATATATCATTTATATAGTATCTACAAAATGCCAGCCACTGTGCACATTCTACTAGTTAATGACTCATTAGCTATTTTATATTCATTAATTAAGCAAAAATTTTCTAAATATCTATTATGCACGAAGTATTTGTTTGGTGTGGGAAATACATCTCTTCCCTCAAGGAATTTCTAACCTAGTAAAGTATATAACACATTTATACATACATATAAACATATAATAAAAGGTCATCAATTGATAATTGGCATATATGAGACATGGATAGTTATAAGAATTCCAAAAAGAAATTATTCTTTTCTAACTGACATGATTACTAAAAACTTCATGGAGATGAATATTTGGTGAATAGTGAGTATTTCAATAGGCACAAATTGTTGAGGTGAGAAACTAGAAAACTTCAGTTGGAGGGAATATTACAAAACAACATGACAAAGACAGAGAAAGGTGGGAAAATATCAAGTTATATATGGAGAGCAGTGATTATACCTTTAACTAGAACAAATTCTGTGTAGGGGAGCTGTGGAAAATAAAGACCAGACAGAAAAGTTACTGCCAAATTTTAGGTGATTTTGAATGCCAGAAAAAGTTTGAATTTTATTCAGTAAGCAATATAGGGTTTTCAGCAGAAGAGTGACATCAGGGGAATTGATTTGGCAACGTTTCCAGAGAAGAAGGATTAGAATAGGAATAGAACACAGAATCATGTCATATAAAGGTTTATTGAAAGAACTGGACATGATCAGAATTGTGGTGGTGTAGGACAGATTGGAGATTAGATACTGGGCAACTGGTCATGATAGTCCATATTTGAGGTAATAAAGACCCGAAATAGATGGTGACAGTGGAGATGGAAAGGAATGAATGGAAATTTGACACACCATATGAAGAGAACCAATAAGACTTGATGATTAGTTAATAGAGAAGTGAGACACTGGGAGAAAGGCAATGCCAATAACAGAAATAAAGAAGTCAAGAAAAGTTGACTTTAAGAGGAAGATGACAAATTTAATTTTAAAGAGGGTAGGTTTGAGGTCAAGGTGCAGTTTTGATTGAATCTCAAATGTGGAACAAAATCTTAGAGGTCATCAAGTTCATTTTACTAAACAGAAATTATCTCTTTAAGATCTTTTGTAGGTAATAATGAATTATTTTTCCCTTACCTAATTCATGTTTTATGTAGTTTATCTTTTTGTGATCCCTTTTTGAGGACACTCTGGATATGAATCATTACTCAAGTTAAATCATCTTTGGCTGACTTAGAGGCTTAATTAATATTTAAGTGACTTAAGGGATGCTTGACCTGGAATCAAGCAGCCTTGAATTCAAATCCTACCTCACATATACACTAGAAGTATGACCTTAGGCAATAATAACAACTATCTTGCAAGGTCTTTATAAGGAATTGAGATATTATTTTAAAGCAATTAGAACAATGTCTTGCACATAGGAGATACCACATAAATGCCAGCTATTATACAATCATATATAATGATATAATTCACTATTGAATTCATTATCTATCTTAACTATCTCAAAAGAAAGTCCAGTCCATCTTATTAGAAGCAGGAATATCCAATATTGAATCAGATTCATTTTTCTAAAAAAAGAGGGACTACCTGGGGTGGAGAAATAAGTGTCAACTCACTTCATTGCTGTGGGTAAAAAAGGAGTTTCTTAAGGTAGATAATTCTATATATATATTATAGAACACAATATTTCAGAAATGGTTTGAGTCAGGCAGAATACAATATGCTTACAATTTTCCTCATTCTGAATATTAGACTTCTATTACTATAGATTAAAATAGCACCTAGAAGATACAATGGATAGAGAGCCAAGCCTGGAATAAGAAAGACCTGAGTCCAAATCTAGCTGCAGACATTTATTGACTGTGTGATTCTGAACAAGTCACTTTATCTTCCTTCCCTCTGAGTTGCAGAAAGAAATGGGAAATCACTCCACTATCTAGGCCAAGAAAATTCCAAGTCAGACTTGACTGAAAATGACCAAACAAAAACCACTATAAATTAATATATTATTAACCTTTTTCAATAGAACTGGGCCACAGTCAGAATTCTATGACATCCCATTAGATACTTCACTGTGGATTTATATAAATACATTAACTACTCTTTGGGTCCAATCATTCAACCTGTTCCAAATCTACCTAACAGTACTATCATTCAGTCCATATATTTTCATATTGTTTAAAAAGATATGAGTGATATTATGAACCTTTTGCTGAAATCTGGGGGTACTGTGTCTGTACAATTTCCCATATCCACCGACTATTCAAAAAGGATATCAGTTTTATTTGTCAGAGCTTCTTCATAATGAGCTAATACTGGCTTTAAAGATCACTTGTGGTTTTCTAAAGACTAATAAATCACTGCTTTGATAATGTTTTCTAAAATTTTGTCAGGAATAAAATTTAAACTCATAAAACTATTTAAGAAAATTCTCTGGTTCAAAATTCTGGACATGGCCCAATTCAAATCTTGCAGCATCTTTTGTATTGTACATGATTTTTCTCCATGTCATATTATCGATAGCAGGTCAGTAATCATATCTGACTATTCTCTTTGGAAGTGTAGTTTCTCTGAGTCTGATGACTTGAATTTATGAAAACCAGTCAAATGCTCTTTCACCATCTCCATTCTTATTTTGAATTTAAAGTCCTTATTAACCATTTTGTTCTACATTCCTCAATCTGAACATTATTCTTCCTTGTAGAAAAAGCAGAAGCAATAACATGACTTTGAACCCTTCTTCATTCTTTCTTGCCAGTTTGTCATTATCCCATTTACTTCAAGGAAAGATCTTATCCTTTCTTTGATTTCTCTCTTGATTTCAACATAGTTTAAAACAATAATCCCAACCCCTGTTTTGGTTATTGTGAGCAATCATTTTCTTTTCATCTATCTCCTTGTTAGTATTCATACTCAGTTATAGGCCTCTGTTTCTGTATCCTATTTGTGTCTTTTACAAGTTGCCCTTTTTCTGCTTCATTGGAATTATTTTTGCTTATATCATCAGAATAAGCTTTTTGAAAGCATCCCATAGCTTTTGAACTAATTTATCCTATAAAAGTTTATACTAGGAAATCCTACATATTCTTTCTCCAAACTATTTAAAATTTACTCTCCTCAAATGAAAAATTTAAATGAAATTCTTATTTTGCTTTTTTTTTTGCTTGAATATACCAATATTTAAGATACCATGATCACTTTCCTTCAAGCTTTTTAATCATTCAATCACTTTTTCCTTGTTAAATAGAGCCACCTCTAGAAGAGATCTTCCTCTTTTCTCTTCCTTTGTTTAGTAATTTTAGTTCATGTCTGATTCTTTGTGACCCACTTGAATTTTCCTTGGCAAACATACCAGAATAGTTTTCTATTTCCTTCTCCAGCTCCTTTTTTAGATGAGGAAATTGAGGCAAACAGGATTAAGTGACTGGCTCAGGGTCACACAGCTAGTTAGTATCTGAGGCCAGATTTGAACTCAGGAGGATGTCTTCCTGATTCCAGGCCCAGCTCTCTATCCTCTACCACCTGACTGCACCTAAGAAAACAAATCATTATAAGATCCCACCAAGTCAAAATTTTTCCCAACTATTCTACTTTTAGCAGAGAGATTTTCAGGAGATGACTAGTTAGTTGCAGTTTTCCTGTCATTTTCCTATGCCGACTTTGTGATTTGCTTCTAAAACTTATTCATTTCTCCCTTCTGAACATGTCTATATAAATAGCTTAGGCCATGTGTGTTATTATTGCTATTCTTACTAGACACTATTTTTAATTACTAGTCCTCTTTACTGTTATTCTTCCTTTGCCATACCTGCATCTATCTATGTTCACTACCTTAGCAGACATAGATGGATCTACTTTCTTCCTCTTCCTTCATTTTAAACTTAAATTGTGCTAGGCATGGAGGGGGTCAAAGACTAAATAGAAACAGTCACTGATGTCAAGTAGTTTATTTTCTATTGAGGCTATAACATGTACAGAAATAAATGTAATACATGATACCTTGAGGAGAGAGCAAGAACCTGATAAGGTTGGGAAATGTTTCTCAGGCAGCATCTGAATGAATAATAATAGGATATAAAGAGATAATTATGTGAATAACAAGTATTGCAGGCATTGAAGATGGCTTTTTATTAATGCATAAAGTTAGGAGATGGAGCATCTGGTTGTGGGAATAGCTAGTCATCTGGTTTTGCTGTAACTAAACATAGGAAGAATCCCTAATGTTTATCTCTGGCATCCTTAGCTGAGCTTCTCTAACATCAACCTTATTACTAAACATTCATCTCCAGCTCACAATCCCAGCTGAGCCCACTCACCCTATATGCTTGTTGTTAATAGGAATTTTCAATTATTGCTACTTATTTCTTCTTCCACTCTACAATATGAAATATCTGAATGTGAAGTAGGGATAATCATATTTTTACTACAATCTCCTAGGGTTATTGTGAGTAAAATATATTATAAAACTTCAAATGTTATAAAAATATGAAAAGCTCTTGATCTTCACCATTAACTTTCAGAATTTTAAAATATATGTATTTCTTATTTTGCCCAGTTTCATTCTATTTGCAGGGTTCAAATAATTTATTATCTTAAAAGATTTTTGATAACCATATTTCAATATAATTGGTTTCCTTTTAAATATTACACATTTTATTTTATTCATTTAAAAACATTTTTCAGAAAAGGGTCCATAAACTTCACCAGACCAAAGAGTCCAAGACCCAAAGAACTTCAATAAAAAAAAACTCTTGTTTTACCTCTGACAAGAAGACTCTCGCAGGAGGTAGAACCAAAAAAGTAGAGGAGGAGAAGGAGAAGGAGGAGGAAGAAAAGGAGAAAGAGAAAGTGAGATTTCTCCCAAAAATATATTTAATGTATGCACCAGACTGAATCCTGATGTGACTATATAAGGAAAAGTTACATTAATTATTTTTTCAAGCCCAGGTCAGCTCAGAAATGTGGACAGAAAGTTCTGTGGAGGGTGGTGATGGGATCTGGTCTAGAATACTTCCTCTTAGGAGCACTTCATGGAAAGGCTGTGAAGGAAAGGAAAAGGAGATGCCAAGTTCATACCAGAGAATTCCTATACAGGTCCATGCCAAAGCATTGTGACACATAAGTACCAAATGGCAGCCTCAGAGATTCTGAAATATATTCAATATGCCAAAAAAGAAGCAAAAATATCAGCCCAGACCTTTCCCCCAGGAGGACACACAACTTATTCCCCAATATCAAGTTCTAAATCAGGAAGAAAGCCAGAAGAATGAACAAACAAAAGAAGAGTTTCAACCTAATAAGCTGTGATTGTGTGAAAGATGTTTTGAGACACAAACCCAGAAGAGAACTACTTCAAAACATCCTATAAACATTGCCTCAAAATAAAACAAAGTTTGGACACAAATTCAACTAGAATTCCTGGAAGAGATGAAGCAAGTGTTTAAAAGAAAAAAAATTAATATCTTTATAAATGAAATGAAAGGGCTTGAGGAAAATACTGGAAAAAGAAATGAGAGCTATGGAAGAAAGAAGATGATTAACAATTTGACATAAGTGATAAAACTTTGCTCAAGCAACAAAACTCCCTAAAAATTAAAATGTACCAAATAGAAGCCAATGATAATGTGAGACAAGAAATATTTAAGCAAAGTCAAAAAAACTGAAAAAATAGAACACAATAAGTATCTCATAGAAAAAAAAAAGAGCTGAAAAACAGATTAAGAGAGGGAGAAATAAAGAATAATTGAAAACCATGACTAAAAAAAAAAGAGAGCCCTAGATACCTTATTTTACGTATTTTATGCATATGTAAACTCTACTATCCCTAGATTATACTTGACTAGGGAGTTCTACTATAGTTCCCAAAGATATTATCATAGTATGTTTAATTGTTTTTTTAATCCCCCTTTAATTACTTAGAAAGAAGTGTTGTGGTTTATATATCAATTCTACCAAAAATTGGATTATTAAATTGATACATAATTTTTTAAAAGGAAATACTAAAACTGCTTAGATTTCTTAGAATCAGAGGGTAAAGTGGAAAGAGAAAAAATTCTCATCATCTCCTGAAATAAACCCGAAAATTAAAACTGCCAGGAACATCATAGCCAAAATCCAGAACTTCCAAATCAAGTCAAAAATACTGCCAATAACTAGAAAGAAAGAATTCAAGTATGGAGGAGCCACAGCTAGAATCACACATAATTTTACTGCCATGACATTAAATAAATAGGGAATTTGGAATAATATATTCCAGAAAGCAAAGAAGACTTATAGACAAGAATAACTTGCCCCAAAAAGCCTGAGTATAATCCTACAAGAAAAAAAATGTAATTTTAAAGAAATAGATGACTTCTTAACATTTTGGATTAAAAAAAATAGGGCTACATACTGAAGTTCAAACAGGAGTTTTGAGAAATATAAGAGATAAACATTAAAGAACAATAATAAAGGACTCAATAAGGATAAAATATTTATAGTCAACTGGGGGAAATGATAAATGTTCTCTTGAACCCTGCCCTTATTATGAGTTATAAATTACACCATTTTGTATTTTACAAAATAAAAGGAAAAAAAAGACTATTCTCTTTCACAACTAGGGAGCAATCATGCAGTACTTTTTTATATATCTGGTAACTACTGCTAAGGGACTAGGATGATGGGGGTGCTGAAGAGATGCAAATCATGGAATCATAGAGTTGGAGCTGAATGAAATCTTAGAGACCATCATTATACAGGTAAGAAAACATGAGGCCAGTTGCAAAGGAAGAAAATTGATTTATATTTGTCTCCTCAGCACCTAGCAAAGTGCCTGGCAAAATTAAGTGTTTAATACATTATTGTGGGATCAAATTGAATTGGATTGATGCTCATGGGCATCAAGAAATAGTAAGATGACAGGCACATTTGACTCCAGTAGATTTGGAGGCTACTTGAGCTTTGTGAATGCTTGAGCATTCAAGGTGAGACAGAGTCATGGTAAATGTAGTATGTCTAGTGTGTATGTGATACAACTAAGAGTAGCCACATATAAGTGTGGCAACTGAACATGTCCCTATCTTCCTCTTGTCAGCATTATAGCATGATATAAATTTAGAAAAAGAAATATTATTTTTCTTTTTTTATTAGATTTGTCAAAGCTGACAGAACATTGTGTCTATATAATTATCATTATCAACAATAGTATCTATGATTTTTATTTAAATTAATTTTCCCTTCATGAATTTAGGTGCTATCACATTTGGATATAATTTTAATATTTTTATTGACTTTAACAAATCTATTATCCTTTAAAGATAATGTAATTGCCTTGTTTATCTCTTTCATATGTTGAATTTGTTTTTATTTTTGTCTTGTAGCATGATCACATCTCCTTAAATTTTGGCTTTACTTGATGTATAATAAATTTTCTTCCAGCCCCTAATTTTTTTAAATATTTATTTTTTTATTTACAAAACATATTCATGGGTAATTTTTCAACATTGCCCTTTCAAAACCATGTGTTCCAACTTTTCCTCTCCTTCCCCAAACCCCCTACCCTAGATGGTAGGTCCAAAACCTGCTAAATATGTTAAAGTATTTCTAAACCCAATACATTTATATTTATACAGTTATCTTGCTGCATAAGAAAAATCAGATCTAGAAAGAAAGAAAAAACCTGAGAAGGAAAACAAAAATGCAAACAGACAAAAACAGAAAGAGTGAAAATGCTATGTTGTGGTCCACATTCATTTCCCATAGTTCTCTCTCTCTCTTTAGGTGTAGCTTCATTACATTGCTTCCATCAGAGTTGATCATCATATAAACTTGTTGTTATCGTGTATAATGATCTCCTGGTTCTGCTCGTTTCATTTAGTGTCAATTTATGTAAGTCTCTCCAGACTTTTCAGAAATCATCCTGCCGATCCTTTCTTACAGAACAATAATATTCCATAACATTCATATACCATAACTTTTTCAGCCAGTCTCTAATTGATGAGCATCCCCTAATGTAAAAAAAAAAGAGAGAGAAATATTAGAAAATTTTGAGAATGGGAGCCCTCAGTCACTGGGATTGCTATTGATCTTTTCCTTTATGTTAATTATGACATGTTCATAGGGTTAGACTTTATAATGCACCTAATGCCTTCCTCACAAGTATTCCAATATGGAGTGAACAATAACATTATCCCCCCCCCCCCCCCCTGAGGCTGGGGTTAAGTGACTTGCCCAGAGTCACACAGCTAGTAAGTATTAAGTGTCTGAGACCAGATTTGAACTCGGGTCCTCCTGAATTCAGGGCTGGTGCTCTATCCACTGCACTACCTCGCTGCCCCCAATAACATTAATTTTAAAACCAAATTCTAAATACAGCACATCAGACTTGTTGACAGCTAAGCATGGTTCCAGGTTTCTGTTTCCAAAGAAAAATGCCCTAAAAGGCACTTACTAACAACGATATTTAAGCAATCTTGGCTCCTCTTAGAAAATAGGACCTTTCTAAATGATTTATTCATTCACTCAAACATTAGTACTGAAAGTACAAATCATGTACTTTTAATCAGATCAACTCTTCAGCAAGATATATGTAATGTTGTAACTTATTCTTAATGATACAATCATCTTGTAATATTCCACAGCAATCACGTAAATATAGCACTAGTGAGTGGTATTGAAAGGGGCAGAACTGAATTTTATCCAGACTTGGTCTAATTTTTTTCTTCCTTTCCTTTCTCATTTTCTTAGACATTTAAATAGCTAGCCCTGTTACAACAGCAACCTTGCTTTTATCCCCTGCACAACATTATACCCCTTTTTCATTTTTTTTTTAATGGAATTTAAATAAAGTTAAAAGTTATTAATACAATCACAATAGCTCAGAACCCCTGTTAGAAAAAACTACCATTCAGACAGAATCTTGGCTTCTTGTCCTAATTTTAAATTTGGCTAATTCCTGGCCTCTTTAGGTCTGTGGCAAAAATCAAGATATAGGAAATATTTAGGTAAAAGAAGTTAATGCAATGTTTTACAGATTTTTTTTTTTTTTTTTTTGATGAACAGAAACAGGGAGAGGAAGTTAGGAAAAGAGCACACCTTGGGGGAAAAACTATGCTCTATCCTTGAACAGGTGAATATTAGTTTTAGCTTCATCTAAATCCTCTGTCCTGAGATGTTTTCAAAGCCCAATGACCCACCTCAATCTTTCCCTTCTCTGCCAAAATTCAGCCTGCATTTTAGTTTCTCTTTTTGATTTCTCCATTTTAGTTACCTTTTTAACTATTGTCCCTATGCCCCCAAATCTTTCTAGCTTGGATTACTAGACCCCAGGGGGAGTTTGGGATGCTGTCTCTTCATTGTTGCTGCTGATGCTGATCCATTCATTTCTCTCAATTGGTATCT
This sequence comes from Sminthopsis crassicaudata, assembly GCF_048593235.1. Lineage (NCBI taxonomy): Eukaryota > Metazoa > Chordata > Mammalia > Dasyuromorphia > Dasyuridae > Sminthopsis > Sminthopsis crassicaudata. Next base: position 80,789,042 of record NC_133618.1, on the reverse strand, counting down.
TGTAGATAGTGTGTGTCCGTTTAAGACTAGTTATAATTTAAGATAGTTTAAAAATGGTGCCCAAATTAGTTTTAGTGTGGAGAGGATCTTCTTGTTCCTCTAAACTACAAAATACCAATATACTAGTCAGTTCTCAAACCCCTATAATATATATTTTTTAAATAAATGGAATCTGAGCATAGCCAAATACTTCTTATATATCCATTTCTTTCACTTTATATCCTACAAAGAGAGAGAGAAAAACTCATCTCTACCAACCTAGTGTCATTTACAATTCACTTTGATATTGTACTGGACTTATAACCTTGCAAATCCCTAGCCAATATCAGTGGTGTTCCTATATGGTAAAATAATGTGTTGGAGAATATTGTTGTTAAAAAATAATTTCCCTTATCTCATTTTCTAATGAATTTTCTACTTTTAAGGCCTCTAACTTTTCATAAAAGAAGGGCTTAATCTCTAATTTTACATCTCCTTGTGATAGCTTTTTGTTAAAAGTCAAGTGGAGATATCTTCTCGAGCATTCCTGATAATTAGTTAACAAATTGATTAATCAGAATGGAACTCAAGGATAGTATATGCTATATTATATTACCATAGAATTCTTCTTATGAGTTTTGCCCTCTTTTCACTCGTGAGCATATTCAAGATAAATTAACAAAAAGATAATTATTTAATAAACCATAATTCTGGTTAACAAGAAACTGCCAATCAGCTTGGCTTCCTGATTTTTTTTTTAAACAATTGAAAACATTAACCTATAGAATCAATTTTTAAAATACTTATAACAATGTTGTTTTCCTCAGAGAAGAGAAATGATAGCTGAAACCTAGCAAGTGGGTGAAAGTCTCCTGGGAGAGTAAATAAAGAGATGAGGGCCAGGAATAGAACCCTGGGGAAATGATATAATTGAAAAGGGTGAATTGGATCTAATGGAAGATAAGACAGAAAGGATCTAGAAAACGAATTAACAAGGAAAAGAAATCAAGTGATGTAATGCTATAGTATAAACCTAGAGTGAAGAACCTTTGGCCCGAGGGTGAGATCCATCTTATCACTTAATTCTATCAGGCCTAGAGCAAATATTTCTAAAAATATAGGCATGTCAATGGAGCTTCTTCTTTTTCAAAATGACATTTTAAGTGCACCCAATCTATCATTGCTGTAACTTATTAAAATGTGCTGATGGTAAGGTAGGTGTCAGTTTAATGTTTGTGTTGTCCTGGCAACCAGAAATAATATTTCAGTCTTGTATATGGCCTTCAGTGGTTGCTTTTTGTAATCGTGCATGGTCCATAAACTGTTTTTCCCCTATGGAATCAGTGGTCTATGATATAATTAGTGGTCTGTGATATAAATTGGTTTCCCACTCTTATTATACAACTGAGTTGAAATCAGTAAAGAGAAAGGGGAAGGAACAAGTATTTATATAGCACCTATTATATGCCAGTCATTGTGCTAAGTGCTTTACAAAAATTAGGTTATTTGGTCCTCACATAGCTAGTAAGTCTTGGAGGCCACATTTGAACTTAGATCTTCCTAACTGAAAGCTCAGTGCAACTATGCCCTTAAGAAAAATAATGTCTGATCTTGCCCATCTCACTGAGATGGTTTGAGAATGTGTGAAGGCAAATCTGAAATTACTTTGCACATATGGAAGGCAAGTACAAACATTCTAAATGGCACTGTTAATATAAATATAAATTTTAGCTTCACTTATTTGTACTCCTGAAATTGAATGCTGTTTTATTCATTTCATTCTACATTCAACAAACTAGGTTTCAGAAGCCCAAAAACAATATATATAGTCAAAAATAGAGATCTTTATTGCAATCTTATAGAGAAGCCTTTATCTAGCTGCTCTTATGCTGGAGTGGGAAGGCAAACAGAATGTTGATGCATCCTTATCCCTTTCTTCATTACTTCCCTCCCTCACTATCTCATTGCTCTGTTGGAAGAAAATGAAAAAAATCTACCAAGAATTGTCATGCACACAGAAATCTATAATGCTGCCTTGTCACTACCTCAGGCTCATTCATTTCATTTCATCTCACTATTGTTTATCAAAATCATTTCAGCTTATTCTTGATTGATCATGATATAGGCTATGATTATATAATTTACTACATTCATATCTTTCCAGTACTGAACCAACAAATTTGAAGTAAAATTCTATTTCTGACAAGTTACTGGTCATTTTTGTTGATGGGCATATGAATATCAAATATGAACATTTCTAAGACACTTGGGACTTTGAGAGAGATTGAAGTACTGAGGAAAAACCTGAATTTGGATGAGAAGACCTAGAAGGAAAGCCTCGCTCTGCCATATTCTACTTATGTAACCTTGGATCACTCATTTAACTCTATATGCTTCACTTACTTTATCTGTAAAATGAAAGGGATGGACTAGTGTTTGGACACCAGCTAGGTGAAACCTATCAAACCCATCTCAGAATAATGTTTTTAAATGAATAAAACAAAATGTATAGGGCTACTAAGAAAACAAATTACATTGCAGTAAATGTCATTTATCCCATTCAGATACATAGACTCTCATGAAACCTATCTACAGATTTCCTTCTGGGCCCATGGGTCCCAAGATAAGAAACCCTGGACTAAGTGATCTTAAGGTCCCTTACTCCTCTAAATTCTGTAAATGATTTACAGAAGTAGGCCTAAATCCCATAAAGGTATATTAACCTGCCTTTCCTGATAGACAATAAACTCCTTCAGGGCAAGAACCAAGTTTTATGTTCCTTCAGAATTTATTGTTTCTCACATGGGACTAAGCAAGGACACTTTTAATCTCCCAGTTCTGTTTTGTATTTTCTCCACAAACAAAATAAAACAAAATAACATAGTGAGTCTCTCCCCAAACAAAATAACCAGGTCTTGGCCTGATCAGCTCTGTTAATGGATGATTTGAATTGCTGATGGTCTCATATCTCCCAAGGAAATTATGCATTTTATACTGTTTTATCCTGGCCTAGAAACTAGGGCTATATGCCTAAGCTTTGCATTAATCTCTCCAAATAGCAAAAAGGGCACATAAATGTAATCAAGTATAGGAAAGCAATAGGGGACTAGGAAAGGGACTGAGAACTTCCAGAAGACCCAGGGCTTCCCATGTTAGACAAGATCTACAAATGATTCTTTCATCATAATTTTATTAGAAAATAGTACTCCACATTTCAGGAGTTTGTCCAAACTGCTTTAAGAAGCCAGTACAGGCTGTACCATCTGCAGATTATAAGGCAATCGGTCCTTAACACAACTAACTCCCCAGTAACCAGCAGCAGCCTTCACCACTCATTTGAGATAATTTGATAGTTCCAACCAGACACCAGTCTGTCTCTACTCATGAGGTTGTTTTGATAGGTTTTGGAATATGTTTCCATGGAAGCAACTGGGGCCTTTGACTATCAATGGGCACATTTCATTCTCACACTTACTGAAGTCCTTTACATGTCCTAGACAGACATTAGGAATACAAACTCATTAGCATACAAGATACTCTGATTTCCATATCTCTAGTTCCTAACCATATCCTTTTGTGATTGTTTAATTTGTTCTTTGGAGGAATTCCAATTCTAAAATTCTTTGCTTCTAATACTTATTATAAATCGAGCAATAATGAAGTCGATTTTGTTTACTTGTCCAAAAAGACTTGGTTTTTTATTGGAAAATCTCACGTGAGAGCAACTTTAGCAGCTGCTGACCTTTCACCAGAAATGTTTGGATGAGAGACCTCCTTTGGGTAAAAATTCTGATAGTTCAACAGATCTCTGAGAACCAGATGGGAAATATGTGAACTATTATTTATTGGTCATTCAAGTCGTATGAGAGCTAGAATTCAAGCAAATAACACTAAGGTCTTATGCTGCTTGAAAGCACCTTTGCTAGGCTATTCTTATTATAGGAGTTGGAGCAGTTGCCTATTATTCAGCTCACAGGGTAGCTAGAAGTCCTGGAATCTCAACAGGCAGCCAGATGAATTATTCTAACCCCTGACCCGGAGGGCTTTAGTGTCTGATTAAAAACTAAATCTGTCCTTGACCAGATGCAGCATCTTTTATTAGAAATTAATCTTTCCCAAAGTTCAGGACATTGGTTTTAAATCAAATGTTTCCATGGGTTTCTAAGTCCCCAGCATGGGCCTTCACCTTTTAGGCCTTTGGCCAAACCTCTTCAACTTTCAGGGAAGTTGCTTTGCAAGAAAGTGATGTCCTAATCTGTTCTGATAACAAAGTTCAACAGAGAACTGATGTCTATTTTTAAAGATGGCTAAGACTGGAAAGGCCAGTAGTTGAGTGCTAAGTGAATCACAGTTAATAAAGTAGAAAATGTTTTTTGTTTTTTTTTCAAGTAAGTAGAAAATTTTATGAAGAAAAATGTGTTTAGCATCTTTGGAAATGAAGAAATCATGTCATTATCTAAGAATAATGAGTAATGTATAGGAGAACAAGATTTTTTTTTTTTGTATTTAGTATTTTGGAAATCATTCTCTTTATTCAAACACATGTATTTATTCTCTGTTTCCATTCTACTGCAATACAGACAATTTACAAGAAGAGAACTTATCCCCTCATTTTATGGAGGAGAAAACTGAGGCAAGTATAATCAAGTGACTTACACAAGATTACTTAGCAGTACCAGTGTGTACTTAATATTGGTTGACAAGTTAAGTTTGTCCCAAAGTAATCATTAAATTTGCCTGCATGGCACAAAGTGAAGAGAAAATTGAAAATCTGGCAACTATGTGCCTAATTTGATTAGTTTAAAATGGAAATGTAATTATTCAGATTCCCAAATGGTTTTCTGTTAAGAATTTATTATTTTTATTTGTATAATGTGACTTTACCCTCTCCTTAATCCCATATACATGTTTGCTCTGAGACTTTAATTTTCCAAATTGCCATATATACTGCCAAAAATTACTACATGATTACTAAATGTCTACTTTATCTTGTTAGATAGATACATTCTTTATATGATTAGTCTTCTACTTTTTTACCACTTAAAATCAAATTAATGTGAATATCTGCTCTCCCCAAAGAAAATATGTAAATATAAGAAAATGTACATCTATGTGTGAACATATAAAACATAAATGTGTGAACATATAAATAACATGGATTTTCATAGGATGTATGAAGGCTGTCATAATGTCAAAACTTGGAAATTTTGTTTATTCAGTCATTTTAAACATGTCCAACTCTTCATGACTCTATTTGAGATTTTCTTGGCAAAGATAATTGATTTCCCATTTCCTTTTCCAGTTTATTTTACAGATGAGAAAACTGAGGCAAATAGAGTTAAGTGATTTGCAGAGTCAAACAGCAGGTAAGATTTGAAGCCAGATTTGAATTCAGGAAGATGAGACTTCTTTACCCCAGGCCTGACATTTTATTCATTGCCCCACCTAGCCTTCCAAACTTCATAACACCAACATGGTTTCTCAATATCTCACCAATAGAAATTCTATTATAATTTCCATTCTTCCCAGACAACACAGTTTCTCATTCTGTGCCTTTACCGTAAAACTTCAACCCAAATTGCTCTGGCTCTTTGTTTCCTGATTTCCTTCAAGACAATTAAATACTATCTTCTACAGGAGAGCTTTCATGCTCCTCTCAGTTGCTAATTGCTCACTTTCTCAGATTATATTCCTTCTATTCTGTATAGATCTTACACATTTTTTTTTATATTGACAAGGAATTCTTGTCTAACGGGATAACCCAGTTAGAAGATGAGTTCCTTGAGATCAGGGATACTTTTGCCTCCTTTATAATTTTTTTTCATAGTCCCTGGTACATTGAAAAAGCTTAATAAATGTTTATTGACCAACTTTGAGCTTGCAGATATACTTTTGGATGTATTGGTCCTACCATTTTGATATGAAAATACTAAGAAGCCAGTTTGAATAGGTTATCAGTAGGAACACAAAAAAAACCCCAGACAATATAATAAAAGTTTCTCTAGTTTTTTTTATTTGTTTGTTTTTTGCTGAGGCAATTGGGGTTAAGTAACTTGCCCAGGGTCACATAGCTAGAAAGTGTTAAGTGTCTGAAATCAGATTTGAATTCAGGTCCTCCTGACTTCAGGGCTGTTCTATTCATTGCTCCACCTAGCTTCTCCTCTCTAGTGGTTTTAATAACATTATCTGTAGAGTAATTATATTAATTAATTATATTATATTATTTAATCTGATCTTAGCTAAAAACCAAAAAAAAAAACCAAAAAAAACCCAATAACTTTACTAATAAAATTTAGCAGTAGCATCATATCCAGCCATTTTCAATCTTTTTAATGTTGAACCATTTATAAAACTGAAATTGCTAACCAAAACATTTCATACAAAGCAATGGCATAAATGGCATAATTACATAAACATTTTCAATGCAACAATTATAAAATAAGAACCATAGATAATGTTTATAGGGCTTGGTGAACACATCTGCATATGTGCTTCATAAATTTCAGGCACCAATAACTTTTCCAATCTGTATTTTGAGTTTTTAAAAATTAGCTGCTTAAGATGGTTTTCCTTATTATGTTATGCATAGACATTTGGCCATGAGAGAGTCTAATTGCAAGTTATTGATGTAGCAGTAAGTATTTGAAATATATAGGAAAAGGGGTAGAGGTCTTTGTGTTATTTAGTATCTCAAAGGTTGTTCTCTAAGTGAATTAATTGGAATCTAGGAATGTTACCAAGAGCTGGAAATACAAATGGAAAATTTAAATATTCCCTGACCTCTATGAATTTAAATTCTAACTCAATTGACAACTTTTATTAGATAGTAGTGGTCAGGGACAGGGATTTTGTTCTGACGAGTCACAGTGATAGTGAGTTGGTCCATGGGGCAGAAAGAATGGTAATACTTCTACAGAAGTAGAAGGTATAAAGTAATAGGGATGCTTATACATGTCCAATCGTAGGGAAGGTAGCAAGATAGCCTAGGTGAATAGATGAATGGCATATGAAAGTCTAGTCTGGGCTACTACCTATGGGGAATTGGGTGAATTTGTGCTTATTCACCAATCATGACAACTCAGTTTTAGGTCCCTTTCTAAAACTGAATGGATTGACTGACTCAAAAACTAAAGATATGATTTCTGGAAGTTTGGTCAAGAACGTAAAATTCTTGACAACTACAGGGAAAGATGCCTGTGACAGAGTCTGGATAAGATGTGAAAAATTAACTGTTAAAATTCTTAGAAGAATTTTACATTAGAATAAGGAAAAAACCAATCATTCATGTAATTTCAATTCCACAAACACTTATTGACACCTCTTATGTGTAAGGCACTGTGTAATGGGGAATGCATATATCAGTAACACAATCCCTATCCTTAATGAAATGGCAGTCTAGTATGGAAGATGATTTGTTTGCATATACCTAAAATATAAAATATTTATATAATACAAAATACATTATAAAGTAAGCAAAGTACAAGTGCTACTTGAAAGATCAAAGGAGAGAGAAGAAGATCTCATTAATCATGTTTGGGCATTAAAGTTCTATAGCAAATTCTCATCTGCCAACACAAAGTGATCAAACATAGATGTAATGAGGTTAGAAGCATAAAAACAAATATTAATATTTAAAATGATATATAAGAACAAATATAAAGTTTTCTGGCATTTAAAGTTCTTTATAATCTGGCCACTCCTAACCTTTTCAGTCTTCTTACAGTTCATTCTCTCTATACATAAATCTATAATCCAGCTACATGTTTTTCACACAATACCCCATCTTCCATCTTCCATCTCTCTTATTTGTACTGACTGTCCTCCCTTCCTCTTCATTCTTACCTCTTAGCCTCCTTATGATTCAACTCAAATCTCACCTTCTATTGGAGACCTTTCTCAGTCGTCCACTCTCCCTCCCCACCCACTGCCTTCTCTCTATAATTCTTTTCTTTTTCTTTAATTGTCATCCCTCAAACAACTCAGCTAAAATGTTGTTGTTTGTCTTAATTTTTTTCTTTTTGAGGTAGGAAGATGGTGCAATGGATAGAGAACCAAGTGTATAACCAGCAAGTCCTGAGTTCAAAATCAATTGATTCTCTCTTTAATAATATTTAAGGGAAGGATGGCTGATTAAAGTACATCTAACCAATTAGATCTCTTCAGCTCACTTAATGAAATTACAGAACATAAAGGGAAGATAACAGATACAAAGAGTTAAGATTTTATTCCTTTCAAAGTTGGAGTCATTGAGTTTTGTAAAGATTACATTCCTCTCAGGTCTTTACTGAATCATTTTGCGTCTTGTATGAGACTTTAAGTAGCTCACACTCTGAATGACCTAACTGCCAAATTTTGGAGGGTATTAACTTGGGAGTGGTCCATCGATAGATTGCACCGAAAGGATAATGAAGTGGTTAATTTTGGTGCATCTCTAAAATTTTCATCAATTAACTTAATGGAGAGGCTATACACTTCTGGTCAAAGTGTCACTTACAGCTCTTTAAAAAGTAAGCTAGCCAGCTCTTTACATGGACTCTAAGGGGTCAAGAAATCAGGGATCAGACAATCATTGAGATTAATCTGTCAGTTAAGAGAGTCTTCTCTAGCACTTGAGAAGAAAACCAGCTATGAAGAAAGAACCCAGCTCATGAGAGAGAATTCCTGCTTCCATTGCATTTTGTTTCTCTTCAAAAATGCAATAGGCTAGAACTGGAAAGGGAACTTTCCACAATAGACAATGACATCTGGTATTACCCAGTAAGAAATACATTGCACAAAAGAGTGTAGCCCCAGAAGTCTGGCTATGTTCATCAGGAATGTTACACTTGGATCAGTTTCAAAGTTTAGAATATTTAACAAAATTAAAATGCTCTTCAAAAGAATTTTTTGATAATTGTTAATGATGTTCAACTTTAGAAGTAAATAATGCTTGATACATAGCTAAATGGTAGCCTGCATTATGCAGAATGTAGAATTAGTTATGGTGCGTACATGTACACATACACACCCCAAAAGGTATTGCTGAGTTCATAAATAACTCTTTTCTATGGCCAACACAGGGGCAAGTAAAAATAGGTTCCTTGGAGATAATGACTACTTTGTATCTGTATCTCCCCAAAGTACTTGAAACATAGTAAACCCTTAATTAATGTTTATTGATTGATTTATATACTAAAAATTCTGCCATCTAGGGAAATAGCACAAATAGCACTTTCAAAATAACTTTTTAAAGACAAATTCAGTGAGGGGACAGGATTAAAGGATGGAAGCTGGAATTTGCCCTAGTATTTAGCTGTTAGTTATTTTTAGTCATTCTAGGAGAAGGAAGATTCTTTCTAATAGCTTCCTATTTTAATTAACTATTCTTGCTCACTTGGAGCTAAACTCATTTTTTTTTTCTGTCTGCCTGAGTACAAAGGCTATACAAAGTCCTGATTACCATGCTTTGGTTGTGGTTCTGAGAGCAAAGAAAACGCATTTACTTCAACAACATTATGAAATAACTACTATGGGCAAAACACTCTATATAGCTTGATTGTGCATATTTGTTTGCTTGCTCTCTCCCTTCATCAGATTGTGAACTTCTTCAGGGTAAGAACTATCTTTTGCTTCTTTTTGTATCCTGTGTTTAGTACAGTGTCTGGCCAACATTAGACACTTAATAAATGCTTATTACTACCATAACTGCTCTTTTACACTCAGAGATAAAATAACATATGTCCCCTGATGAGTAATAGTAAGAAGAGCCAGAAGACCTAAGTTAGAATAACTAGTAGTCCAATAAGAGCTACCTGCCATCTCACAATCTAAATGATTTCTAAGGTCTCTTCCATCTCAACACCTTAAAATAGAGGCACAAAGAACTGTATTATGCTGGAAGGTTCTATCCTTACCTCTGCGTCTTAGGACCCCTACAATTCTTCAAATATCATCTCAAGTACAACCTTCTACATGAGATCTTTCCTTATATCTCCAATGGCTAGTGCTTTCCTTCACCATAAATGCAAAAAAATGCATTTATATTATTCATATTTTATATTACCTATATGTTTCTTTGACCAAACATAAGCTCCTTTGGCTGGGGACCATTTTATTTTTGTCTTTATATTCTCAGTGCTTAGCACAGTGCCTGATTAATAAAAGTTTGATAAATATTTGCTTGATTTAATTTTTGTTTTTGCTATCTTTTAAAAATAATACCTTTTTATTTTTCAAAATGCATGCAAAGATTGTTTTTAACATTCATCCATGCAAAACCTTGTGTTCCAAATTTTTCTTCCTCTCTCCCTGCATCCCCCCTCTGCTAGAAAGGAAGTAATCCAATATAGGTTAAACATGTGCGATTATTCTAAAAATATGTCTATGTTTATCATGCTGCACAAGAAAAATCAGATCAAAAAAATAAAAAAAGGAAAAAGTGAGAAAGAAAAAAAAAAACAAGCAAACAATAACAACAAAATTTTCACAAAAAGGTGAAAATACTATGTTGTAATCCACATTCAGTCCCCATAATCCTCTCTCTTTCCATCACAAGTCTTTTACAATTTGGCTGAATCACCTCCTTGTTGAAAAGAGCCACGTCCATCAAAGTTGATGATCACATAATTTTGCTGTTGCTGTGTACAATGATCTCCTGGTTCTGCTCATTTAACTTAGCATCAGTTCATGTAAGTCTCTCCAGGACTTTCTGAAATCATCCTGCTTTTCGTTTCTTACAGAACAATAATATTCCATCACATTCATATACCACAACTATTCAGCCATTCTCCAACTGATGGGTATCCACTCAGTTTCCAGTTTCTTTCCAGTCCAAAAAGGGCTGCCACAAACATTTTTGCACCTATGGGTCCCTTTCTTTCATTTAAGATCTCTTTGGGATACAGGCCCACTAGAAACATTACTGGATCAAAAGATATACACAGTTTTATAGCCCTTGGGGCATAGTTCCAAATTACTCTCCAGAATGGTGGATCAGTTCACAACTCCACCAATTATGTATTCATGTCCTGATTTTCCCTCATCCTCTCTAACCTGTATCATTATTTTTTCCTGTCATTTTAACCAGTCTGAAAGGTATGAAGTAATACCTCAGAACTATCTTAATTTGCATTTCTCTATTCAAATGGTTATTTAGAGAATTTTTATATGACTAAAATGGTGTTAATTTCCTCTGAATATCTGTTTATATCCTTTGAGAATTTATGAATTGGAGAATGATTTATGTTCTTATAAATTTGAGTCAATTCTTTATATATTTTAGAAATGAGGCCTTTCTCAGAACCATTGGATATAAAAAATATTCCCAGTTTTCTGCTTCTCTTATAAATTTGTCTGTATTGGTTTTGTTTCTACAAAAACTTTAAAATTTAATATTACCAACATTACTCATTTTGCATTTCATAATGTTCTCTAGTTCTTTTTTGGATGTAAATTCCTTTCTTCTCCACAGATCTAAGAGATAAATCATCCCTTATTCTCCTGATTTGCTTATAGTACCACTCTTTATGTCTAAATCATGAAGCTATTCCTACCTTATCTTGTTATGGGATGTTTAATGTTGGTCAATACTTAGTTTCTGCCATATTATTTTCCAATTTTCTCAGCAATTTTTGTCAAATAGTAAATTCTTACCCCAGAATCTAGAGTTTGGGGGGTTAGCAAACATTAGATTACTGTAGTCATTGAGTATTGTGTCTTAGGAACCTAACCAATTCCATTGGTTCACTAATCTATTTCTTAACCAGTAATAAATAGTTTCAATGACTGCTACTTTATAATGTAGTTTTAGGTCTGATACAGCTAGGCCATCTTTTTTGTTTGTTTGTTTGTTTGTTTGTTTTTTTGTTTTGTTTTGTTTTGTTTTGTTTTGTTTTTCATTAATTCCTTTGAAATTTTTTACCTTTTATTCTTCCAGATGAAGTTTATTATTATTTTTTTAGCTCTATAAAGTAATTTCTTGGCAGTTTGATTGGCATGGCACAGAATAACTAGATTAATTTAGGTAGAATTGTCATTTTTATTATATTAGCCCGTCCTATCCATGGGAACTTAACAGTCTTCCACTTCTTTAGATCTAACTTTATTTGTGTGAAAATAAAATTTTTGTAATTTTATTCATATTTTTGTATTTATATTGAATTCATATAGTTCCTGACTTTGTCTTGGCAGATAGAGTACCAAAAATGTATATTATTTACAGGTATTTTAAATAGAATATTTCTTTCTATCTCTTGCTGCTAGACTTTGTTGTTAACATATAGAAATGTCAATGATTTATGTGGTTTTGTTTTATATCCTGCCACTTTGCTAAAGTTTTTAATTTTTCTAGTAGTCTTTTAGTTGATTCTCTAGGATTCTTTAAGTATACATTCATATCATCTGGAAAGAATAATAAGTTTGTTTTCTGATTACTCTAATTCTTTTAATTTCTTTTTCTTCTCTTCTTGGTAAAACTAACATTTCTAACACAATACTGAATTGTAATGATGATAGTGGGCAACCTTGTTTCATCTCTGATTTTATTGGGAATGGTTCTATTATATCTTCATTACATACAGTGTTTGCTAATAGTTTAGATAAAAGCTACTTATCATTTTAAGGAAAACTCCATTTATTCCTATGCTCTCCAGTGTTTTTAATAGGAATGGGTGTTATATTTTGTCAACTGTTTTTTTTTTGCATCTATTAAGATAATCATATGATTTCTGTTAGTTTGGTTATTAATATGGTCAATGATGCTAATAGTTTACCTGATATTGAAGCAGCCCTGCCTTCTTGCTATAAATCCTACTTGGTCATAGTATATCATTTTGGTGATAAATTGCTATTATCTCTTTGCTAATATTTTATTTAAGATTTTTACATCCATTTTCATTAAGGAAATTGTCTATAATTTTCTTTCTTTGTTTTGATCCTTTCTGCTTTAGGTATCAGCACCATATCTGTGTAATAAAAGGAATTTGGTAGTACTCTTTCTTCCCCTATTTTTTCCAAATAGTTACTTATTGCTTTATTGATTGGTATAAAATGTATTCAAATAATCATGATTAAAAGTGCTGACTATAAAAAAACAAGAATGCCTACTCCTTGGCTCTCAAAAATATTAGGATTGGCCAGGGAGGAGATTTTTAAATGGTTTGGTGGAGGACAGAAGAGCTGCCCATTCAAGACTCTCAAAATAGGCCTGCTCCTACAGAAGAATAATTAGCTCCCAAAACCTTTGACCCACACTCCCACTCTCAATTACTCACACTAACATGGCTTTACCTCTGATTTTGCTTTGCCTCTCAGATAACCAATTAAAGCCTTGTTCCTGAAGAATGGATTCTCATTCATCAAGTTCTTGCAATTACCACTCTCTAATGCTTCCTTCTATCCATGGCAGATGCCTGAAGGTGCTACCATTATTTTTTAATCCATTATCCCTTCAAATTCCAGGTGCTTTTTTTAATATGATAACCTTTCATACTTGTATTCCATGGATCTCTGGAAAATGTTGTGGGGACTTGTACATAAAGGGTACATAACTGATTCCCAATTAGTAACATATTTTTACCTTTACAAATATTAATTTTAAAAGGCTGCATGTAATCGAGAAGATTTATATTGTGTGACCCCCACTTGCTATGACATGGTGTTAGGAAGTCTCTTAGTAATTAAAAATACTTGGTATAAGGATATAATAATCACAGCTTGATGAGACTATGGACTGCTGTACCTTTTTTCAAAAAACTTAAAAGTACTTTGTAGATATTTTAGAATTACAGGAATGAGAAATTCTCTGCTGGATATGCTAGTGGTCCAAGGCATTCTCACCCATTTTTCAGATAAGAAATTAAACTATTTACTGAAGGTCACATGGTGAGCAAGTGGTTAAGACTGTAATCAAGGCAATTAGGAGAAATATTTTTAGAGTGAACATTAGACTGTGAGACATGAGTTGTATCATACAATCTATTCAACTTTAGAGTTATATACCTTTAAAAACAGAGCAAAGACCCACTAAAATTAAAGAACCTGAGATATCTGAAAATTATTCTTTTTTATCCTCTGTTTAATTTCCAAGGCTATCTGATATGGTATTCTCTCAAATTCAATTTGTGTTTGTTCAATATTTGATTCCATGAGATATAAATATCATGTAATCATAATTAAAATGAAAATGCTCTTATAAATTATGTTGAATGGTTTGAGAATAAAGATAAAAATATGAAAGTATAGAACAATCTATTCTTTTTAAAGTCCTACATTACTTGGTAGCACTCCTATTCAGTGTTCACAACATACATTATATTATAGTTATTTCTGTATAGAATTTAAGTATTATAAAGTACCTCCTAGACCTACTAATCCAGCCAAGCTGAGAAAGTCCTTTATATAATATTTCTGAAAAGTGATCATTGAAGAATTTCATGTAAAGGATATTTTATCACTCTCATCTCACATCAATCTCCCAATGGCAACTCAAGAACATCATACTTGACTGAAGGAAAATAAATGAGGCCATTTGATGAAAACTCCTTCATCTCCTCTCTCAACTCACATCCCATCTACTATCATACAACATTATCTCTTCCTTCACTCCAGTATCTGATGATGAAGATGATGATGATGATGACAGCCAAGACTAACTTCTCTACATATATTTTCAATCCCGTCTTCTTCAGCTTTCCCCCCTTTTTTTCTTTCTTTTTTTCCTTTCTTTCTTTTTTTTTTCTTTCTTTCCTTCCTTCCTTCTCTCTCTTTCCCTCTCTGTCTTTATCTATTTCTCTCTTTCCTTCTTCCCACTCTCCTCTATGTGTATTTTCTCTCTTGTCTTCAGTATCTCCCTATAGCCTCTTTCACTATTATCTAGAAACATGCCCATAGTTACCTTATTTTTAAAAACAAACAACTTGCATCATATTTTCATCCTTGATACCTATTATCATTCTTATATTTATCCTTTTTTCTGATAAATTCCTTAAAATTGTATCTATGTTATCCATCTATCTATATATTATATGTTATATGTATGTATATATATATATATATTATACATATATATATATATATATATATATATATATATATATATATATATATATATATACCTCTTCATCTCTTCTTTCACTCCCTTCTTAATCCTCTGCTATCTTGATTCCAACCTCATCATTCAACTGAAACCATTTTCTCCATAGTTACCACTGAATTCTTAATTGCCCAATCCAAAGGTCTTTTCTCAACCCTCATATTTCTTGAAATATGCAAATTCGGCAATATTTATCATCTTTACCTTTTATATAGTCTCTCCTCTCTGGACTTTCATTACAATTCTTTTCCAGTGTAGTTTTTATATGACTAAGACAAATTAGGTGGAACAATCAGTAAAAACAATAGACTTAACAATAGGAAGATGTGAGTACAGATTCTGCTTCAGACACTTACTAACTGGCCCCGGACAAGTGGCTCATAATCTCTTAGTCTCAGTTTCTTCATCTGTAAAATGAGACTAATAATAACATCTTATCTCATGGGATTATTATGAAGATTAAATATGTTCACATATGTATAATTCTTTATAAGCCAAATGTATGAAAACAGTCATTCCTTCACAAAAATTTATCTATAGTTGCTCCACAATTGACTTAAAGATGTAGAGAATGTGTACAAGATCCCATGGTGTGTATTGTCTGCTGATCATTTGAAAAGTTTTTTGGCAAAATAGTTAAAAACAGTAAGATCCCACAAAGTATCTGCTATACATATATTAGAATCATTTAAGATTTCTTTGTTCAATGGGGTTTTGATTAGCAATATCAAAGAGAATATAAAACAATGAGATGTATATTCCCTATATATTTGCCGCTATCATGGAGGATGCTGTAGGCAAAGTTCAGATGGAAGAAGGATTCCCTCTAGATGATGAAGTTTTCTTTTTGTTTTCTTCTTAATTTAAATTTATTTTATTTTTAAAAAGAATAAGAAAAAAGAAAAACAGAAAAGGAATACAAAACAAAAGACAGCATTGTCAGGTACAGAGCAAAATATTACAATAAATTATTAGTTCAAGAAAGTATATATACATATGTATTAGAAAAATTATATTCATGTCTGTCCATCTTTTCTTCTTTGTAAATTGTCTTTTTTGTTTTCTGCTGCACACCCTTTTTACTTTATTCTTTTTCCTCTTTTCATCTCATCTCTACTCCAAGAAGGTTTTAATTAAGAAAAGATACATTTATGTATATATACATATGTAGAAATATACACACATATCTCTTTCCTATTCCTGTTGATTCTGCTTTAATTCTGTTCCATAGCTTGTCTTGCTATTATTTAATCCCCCCCCCCCACGCAAGGATCCTTCCCTTGTCTTCTTCCCTCACCCTTTGCTTTCCCATCTGCCCATCCCTCCTCCATTATTTCTTTAGAGATTGTATACAGTGCAATACTCTTCATGATATACATGTAATTTTGCTTATTTGACCCATTCCTGAAGTGAGTAGGCTTTCAGAACTCTCAGCCCTCCTGCTCTCCCAATGCCTCTGTGTCTATTCTTCCCCTGCACCTCATTTGTATAACATCATTACTATTTTTGTCTTAACTCTGCCCCAATCTTTCTTTTTAACTATCCTATTGTTGATGTCAATCTTAAACATATGGCACACATTTCCCATATAAAAAAAAAAAAAAAACAAAGCATTTATCCATGTTGAGTTCCTTGAAATTAATTTTTGATATTCCCTCTTATATTTTAAATTTTCTATTAAATTCAGGTTTGGTTGATAGAATGTCCTGAAAATCTGCAGGTTCATTGAATGTTCATTTTTTTTCTTATTCAATATTATAGATAATTTTGCTGGACATAATATTTTTAGCCATAGGCGCAGTTCTTTTGATTGTTGGTAAATATGAGTCTAGGACCTGCAGTCTTTTATTGTGGCTGCTAAGTTCTGCACAGTTCTAATTGTTGCTCCAGCATATTTGAAATGTTTTTTTTTTTCCTTGCAAAATTATCTATTTGGGGGTTTTGAAATTTGGCAATAATATTCCTATGTGTTTTCCACAAGGGACCTTATTGAGATGGTGATTGATATATTTTTTTCTATTTCTACTTTTCTTTCTTCTATTTCTTTTTTTCATTCTTACTTCTTCTTCTACTTCTTTCTTCTTTCTTTCTTTCTTCTATTTTTCTATTCTTTCTTCTACTTCTATTTCTACCTTCCTTTCATGTTCTATCACCCCAGGACAATTTTCTTGGATTATTTCTCGCACTATTGTGTCAAGATTCTTTGATCACAACTTTCAGGCAGTCCAATTATTCTTATATCTTCTCTTCTTTATCTCTTCTCCAGATGTGTCATTTTTCTTAAAATTTTTATAAGAGGCTTATATTTTTCTTTAAATATTCTGATCTATTTTTTTATTCTTTATAATGTTTTATTATTTTTAGTCTCTTGTAGCTTCACTGTATTTCCTTTGCCCAACTCTAATTTTCAAAAAGCTATTTTCATCTTTGAGACTCTGTATCTACTTTTCTAATTGATTAACTTTTTTTCATAACCATTTTTCCTGGATGCGTTTTTTAAATTTTTAAAATTTTTTTCCTCAATGTCTCTAATTAATAACCTGAATACTGACCTACTCACCAAATGTTAAACAAACTAGAAGGCTTCTACCATGTTCCCTTTAACCTTTTTATAGAGAACTTAAGGGAGAACATAAACATCAATGGCACAAGATAAGAAATCATGGATGAGTTGTGATTTTTATCAATGGTATATCCATGTTGATGAGATTATGGACTCATCCATCAAGAGACATAATTCCTGTGTAATTTAATAATTTTATTAATGACTCCTGAATGCTTATAAACAAAAAATAATAATAAAATAAAATATAAACATTAATGCTTAATAATAAAATTTAGCCCTCTCTCTCTTAGACCCACACAATCATGGTAGCAGGCTCATAGTGCATGTGCCCATTAGAAGAGGGGTGTTGCCAAGGATGACTGTCAATTTTGATTGGTTAACAATTAATGAAAGAATGATATTATATTGAGGTGTTCAACTTGAACTTTGAATATGTAATTTACTTCTAAGTTACCACAGCTGAGGGGTACCTATTCAAATAATTTATCCCCAACCCAAGCCTAAGCAGAAGGAAGTTTCACCTTAGATTAGAAGTCTGATCCAGTTGGATAGAGTAGCAATACCCAGAATGGGAAGAATGTTAATCCTATCTTCCATCAACCCTATTTTTGAGAGATTGGATAAGGAAATAGGATGGGATTGGGGGGGAGGGGAGAGAAGCTGGGATCTCCCAAAATTTAATAATTGGTTACTAATATATGAGAGAAATGATTGTTTCTCTCAGTTTATAACAAATGCTAGTTTTTCTAGATAATAAATGATGAGAAACAGTATATCCTTATTTTGAAAGAGCTTCACAAAGCATCAAAGATAAGCCACTTCTCCTGTACCTTCACCATAAGAAGATCTCATCTATAGCCTTTAGATGATAAATCATCCTTTGTTGTTATTAATGTTAATGTTAAGAACCATGCCCTTATGACAAATGAATATAAGAATTAGAGCAACAAGCGCCTTTAGCATTTCAGCCCAGTTGCTAAAATTGGGGGTGTGTGGAATTGTGAGTTATTATCTCTCTTCCAGATGAACTGAATACCTGACTTAGTTTTCATTCTCTTGCTGTGCATCTCTGTAAGAAGCACAGATAACAGAAAATTCCAGGAAGCCTTCAACAATTTGATATTTATTGATAATGAACAAATCCATCAAAATTATTCATCTGGTTGGCATTTGTAGAATGTACATGTCTCACATGGTGATTTTAATAACACTTAAAGTTCTTCTATAATAGGTGCAGAATTCCAATCTATTCATATCAAACAAGTTTCTGCTGATGTGTTATTCACATCTGTCTTTTCTTAAGACTGCAATTCATATTTTTTTTTATTCATTGGATTTAATCCTAAATAAATTTGGGTTAGAAATAAACAAAATCTCACTCTCCAAACACAAAAAAATCAGAATACCTCAAAATAGCTCTTACTTCATAAGCATGGCTCTTAATTTTATAATGCTTTTATGGTTGAAAGACAAAATATGCTATTTTTTTCCCTGGTGATGTTTCTGAAAGGCCTGCCTCTTTAAGAAGAATGGAATTTGGCGAGTAAGGTTTGATGTATTAAACTTGGGAACAACAAGCCACCATCCAAGGGATAACCCAGTTTCAGTCTTGGAACTAAGCCTTTGCCTTATCTCATTGCTTTGTTCTCAATTCCAGTGACTTAATCCTATCAATAGCCATGCAAGATTATTTCCTCCATTCCATAGATGAGAAAAATGAGACTTAAAGAGGTGAAGTCACTTGAATAAGATCCCAGGGCAGGAAATGCTGCTTAATCATTCTATCAATAATCCAACCCAGTCTGAATGCATCCATTTCTGGTTCTACTACACTGGCATAACAACTGCCTCTCTCAGATTCTCAAGTGTCAGCTTCTTCCTTGTCCCTTGGCAAGGACTGTATTTATTTTCAATCCTGGTTCAGCAATTGTACTGCTCTTTGCCTTATAAATGAACATACTAGCTACTTCTGATTACCAATGACCTGACCATTAACAGTGTCTTGACACCAACTGACTAAAGGTTAGGCTGTGAGCTCTTTGAAAGCATAGACTGATGCTTTTTTTTTTTTTAATATCCACAGAAGTTAGTCCAGTATCTGGCACATAGTAGGAGATTAATATTAATAAATGCTAGTTGGGTGAACATTACAAATCACTTAATTTTTTTTTTCCTTAAAGACCATTTGAGACACTTTTACTAACCTATAAAATCTCTAGCACTAGGTTTCTTTAATTATCTGATTAAATACAATAACTTATCTAATGATTTTATACCCCTATTTTCTATTAAGCCATCTTTTCTGTTTTTTGTTTGGAATCATTTTCAGGCAATAGGAATAAAAGTCCTCCACTAACATGTGTCCTTGTTTTTTACATGGCTGATTAAGAAAGGTCATGCTGGTGATTCCTTAGATTTATGAGGTACTTTACATGCATTTTCTCATTTCACCATGAAGGCAGCCTAGTACAGTGGAAAGCCATGGAACTAAGGTCACTCAAATTCAACTTGTGCCACCGATTACCTGTGTAATCTAGGATAGATCACAAACATTCTAGGTCTATTTTCTCTTCTATAAAGTGTTAGGGTTAGATTAAATGGTTCCCCCCTAGATTAGTTGCTCTTAAATTCCCTCCCAGCTCTCAATACATAATCCTATGACTAGCCCTTCAATGTAGGTGGTAAAATTATTATTATTCCCAATGCATCAATGGGGAAAGCAAGGTCCATTTAGGATACATGCACATAAAAGTAAATATAATAATCATACACAAAATAATATTGTAAGGAGATTCAAAATGGTGGAATAAAGAAAGATCTTGCATTGGGGGATTAAGTAGTAAAACTGTTATTCAAATTCTAGTCTTTACTCCAAGATCAGTGCTATTTTTATAATACCATAAAAGTTATACTCCTATACTTTGTTAGTGTTGGAGTGCAATTACCTTTTAGAAACAGAAAGGTTTTCCTGGATCATTCAAAGCTGGAATTACCTGGGTTCCCACTACATTCTCAGAGAACAGCTTGCAAAGCCCCAGGGACTGTGGTAACCAGAAATCACATAAGAAGTCCCATCCTGGGCTTGTCTATTTATAAGCTACTTGACTACTATAATAATCTCCCGTCAACAGGAGACAGTTCCTATTGCATGTACGCAAGTGTCCTCTTCTCATTACCCTATGGCAGTCCCATTTTGTGGATTTTAATGGATTTCTCAAACTTGTCTGAAATCTGGCAGCTGAGACTAAAGGAGAGGTGACAGGGCTCATAGGAATGGATATTCCCTCTCATCCTTTTCACTTAGGAGAGAATGACTGCATTACGTGAGCTAACAACTAGGAGTTAGCATACATTTAAGAATCAGTTTAATGTTGTTACAAGTTTATTTGATCACCAAGTTTAATCTGACATTTCTAATAGGATGCATAATCATTATTGTGCTGCACAGTAATTAGGCATATGTGGTAAACAGTTCATATAAGTGATGGTAACTGGTATTAGTTTTATGCAATCAAAACAAGTATTACTGGGGGACAAGAGTGATCTTAAAGTGGAGGGGGTGTGGAGGGAGAAATAAGAAAAATTTGTCATTCTCCCTTTGTAGAAACAGACTGGAGCAAATTGCTTGGCTTCTCTCTCCCAGATCCTCGCCTAAGGCTAGAGTTCTGACTGTAGGTTTAATTTTAGGGAAGCATGCAGAATGCCTTTAAAACAAATCATTTCCAGGCTCCCACTGTCAATTTTGCCTCAATTCTCAGGAGTAAGGAATTGATCAATTTTTAGGCTGTAGGCTCCCAGAAAACCTAGGTCATGGGGGCTTGAGACCAAAGGAATATAAAGGTGAACTTCTTACATCCTCATTGGTTATAAATCTGGAATTCTTCAGAACAGCTTTTTCTGTTCCCACTCCACTCCAACTTTACTCCTCACATTCCATCAAGCTATTTTTCTTCTCCCAAGGCCATATGATACAGAAAAATAAAAATAAGAAAAATGTGAATAGAATCTTTCACAATTGTCCTCCCAGATGACCAAGTCCACAGTCTTAGAATCATTCTTGCTCACTCCCCATAATCAATAATATGCCAATTCTTACCAATTCTACTTTTGTAGCACAAAAGACATCACTCATTAGCTATCATCACTCTATTGAGAAAATTCTAATTCTGGGTTCCAGGTGACAAAGGTCAAAAAATAATAAAAACCCCAAAATTAATTAAAGTATAACTAATAGGTCCAAGCATGTGGCATGAAGTAGAGATTCACAGTATCATAGATAATTTTCCTTTGGTATTGTTATTATATTGTTCAATCATATTTTTCAGTTGTGCCTGACTCTACATGACTCATTTTGAATGTTAATTGGCAAAAATACTGGATTGGTTCATAATTTTCTTCTCCAGCTCATTTTACAAATGAGGAAACTAAGCCAAACGTGGTTTAAGTAGCTTGCCCAAAGCCTCACAGCTAATAGTGTCTGAAGTTGGATTTGAATTCAGGTCTTCCTGATTCCAGGCCCAGTGCTCAATCCACTGCATCACTAAAGTGCCCCCTTCTAAGTATGTGGAATTTCTTTTTGCTTTTGTTTTTAAATTCAAAATTTTAAAAATTCAAATATATGGCATATTGCCAGAATAAATGGTCACCTATATGGTCAACTCTAGAAAGGTCTCCTGATATCAAATAGCCTCCAAATTCTGACTGGCACTTAGAACTGAACTCAAATTAGTAAATTTTGGTACTTTTTTGTGCTAGAAATTGAAATTCCTTTAGTAAGGCAATATGAAGTTGGAAGATACCTCAGAAATCATCTAATTCATGGCAGAAATGGAGGCCTGTGGAGGTCAAAGACAAATCTTTCAATCTTGGAGGAAGAAATACTGAGAATTAAATTCATGTTCCATATTTCAGTCAAAAGAGCCTACTTTCAGATTCTCATACACATTATATAAGTCCATGCCTTTGTATAAGTTGCTCCCATTCCTGGGAATACCCTCCTCCTCACCTTTGCCCCTTACAATTTTAACTTTTTTTTCACAATTCAGCTTGTGTGACCTCCTATACAAGCCTTTCTTAATTCTATCAATTGACTGTCACTGCCTTTCCCATGAAATTACTCTGTGTATCTGTGTGTGTCCGTATATGTGTATTGTCCCAAAGCCCCAAATCCCAAAGTCCATTGACATAGGACTTTTTCCTAATTGATGGAAAAAATGTCCCATGACTTCATTGGTAGGGAACATAATTGATAAGAGTGAGAGAGGAGAAATTCAGGCTCTTCCTGCTTTTGGATAATAGAAATCTCAGAAGGTTCAGTCTATTCAATTCTGCAGTTGCTTCAGGCACTTTTGGCTCCCAACTTCAAGAGAAAAAAAAAAAAATCACAACCATACTCCATACTGTGAAGAGAGAAGAAGAAGACTCTGGGAAGAAGACAACATGAGAGAAACTAGCAGTCACCATTATGTCTGTAGCCCCAGCTTGCTAATGTAGATACTTCAGGGAATTTCCCTTTGGATGAGACCTGGGATTCTGTCTCTTGGTTGAGCTGAGCTGATTTTGCTCCCAATGGGAGAACACACACACACACATACACACACACGCAAAAATTCTGTTTTGCTAACAACCTGGATAAATAAATTTCTTTGCTATCTGCTATGTATGTATTCTTTACCGAAACTGGTATTGGTGGGAAAGGAGTCAAATCTTGGATATAAAGTTTTGGTTCAAAAGGCTATCAAACAGTGCATATCCTTTGACCCAGCAATGTCTCTACTGGGCCTATATCCCAAAGAAATCATAAAAAAAGGAAAAGGACTCACAAGTACAAAAATGTTTATAGCAGCCCTTTTAGTAGTGGCCAGAAATTGGAAACTGAGTGGATTCCCATCAGTTGGAGAATGGCTGAATAAATTATAGTATATAAATGTTATGGAATGTTATTATTATATCCAAAACGATCAGCAAGATGATTTCAGAGACCTGGAGAGATTTATATGGACTGATGCTAAGTGAAGTGAGTAGAACACTATATAACAAGAAGATTATAAAATGATCAATTCTGATGGGCATGGCTCTTTTCAAAAGTGAGGTGATTCAGGCCAGTTCCAAGAGTCTTGTGGTGGAGAGAGTCATCTGCGCCCAAAGAGAGACTGTGGGAAGTGAATATGGATCACAAAATAGTATTTTCACTTTTCTGTTGTTTGCTTGCATTTTGCTTTCTGTTTTTTGTCCTTTTTGATCTGATTTTTCTTGAATAGCATAATTGTGGAAATATATATTGAAGAATTTCAAACTAAAAAAAAGTTTAGTTTTATCCTAAAAATCTTCTAGATTAATATTATTTAATAGAGCAAACAGATATAATTCTAGCCCAGTTCTCCCTTTCTTTAAGGAGAACAGAGGGTTAAGCCTCGATCTTAGCTCCCCCTCTTAGCAGGAATTAAAATCTCCTTTGAAGAAGGAAGGGGGAAGACACTGGATATGTCTACACTAGCCTACCTTTGAGCCATACAAAGACACCCTCACACTACATGTGGGAAGTGGGTTCACTGCATGCAGATGTTATTTACCTTCAATCTTGCTAGAACTGGAAAGGACCTTAAATCATATAAACTGCAATTATCTACTTTTGTGTATAAGAAAACTGACATCCAGAGAGGTGATTTGTACAAAGTCTCATTAGATGCAAGATTAATTCCCACAGGAATTTTCCGCTAACATTGCATTTTCTTTGAGACAGAGTTCTGTATTACAAGCTGACACTTTTCAACATTTCCCCTCTGGATCTGAAACCCCAAAAAGGAATTTAAAAATACGAAAATCTGTGACTTTGTCAACTATCATTGTTGAATAATGGCCACTTTAGTCATGAATCTGATCAGATAAGGAAATACACTGCCTATAAAACATAATGTTTCAGATTCATGCTTCTGAAGTCTTAGAAATTTGTTTTTGTCATTGCATTATTTCATGAGGTTAATTTTCCACTAGACTTAGAAGAGAAAGTTCCATTCTCCCACCTTCATGCCATTTTCTTTTTTTACTTTTATGACTTATCTGAAACCAGACTCAAAATGTATACTGCAGTTTTGACCAGAAAATATTTTATGGAGCATTTTTTGGAAGTAGTTTAAAAAATGCTTCATCTATATTCATTTAGACACATAAAACTATGTATGATAATCAAGCAGTGTTCTTATTTATCCAAAAGGTACTTCTCTAATAAAATTACCTTTTTGTTCTCATTAGTAACAGAAATAATTAGTGACAAAATATTGTACAACATGAGATACAAAGCAGATTAATCACACATTGGAGCAAGGATTTCTCTTGTAAGTTAAAAAGAAAAGCCCATGGCTGTGGAGGAGAGAGAGAGAGAGGGGGGGGGAGAGAGAGAAAGAGAGAGAGAGAGAGAGAGAGAGAGAGAGAGAGAGAGAGAGAGAGAGAGAGAGAGAGAGAGAGAGAGAGGATTTTATCAATATAAATTCTGAGTGGAAGTGATCAGATTTGTCAATGAATTGAATATATGAATTGATGAAAAATGAGGTGCAGAGAATTGCACCAATCTGAATTAGGAGAAAGATAATGACATCTTCAACAGTAACAGGGAAATTCAGAAAAGCAGCATATTTAGAGAAAAGATCATAAGTTCTAATGACAATAGTCAGCTAAGTGGTACAATGAATAGAATGCTGGGCCTGGACTCAGGGAGAAGAATTCAAATGTAACCTCAAATACTTACTAGCTATGTGACTCAAGCAAGTCACTGAATTCTAGTAGTCTCAGTTTTTTCAGCTACCAAATGATCTGGAGAAAGAAATGGCAAACCATCCCAGTATCTTTGCCTAAAAACCCCAAAAGCGTTCACAAAAAAGACAAAACAACAAAAATGAGCTCTAGATTAGACATCTTGAGTCTTAAGTGACAATAGAATATATAATTCAAAATATCCAAAAGGGATTTGGTGATTTAGAATTGTAGTCTAAGAGAAAGTCAAGGACTTCCATAGATCTGGAAGTCATTTGCACAGAAGTTATAAGTGCACCATGGGACCTTATATGATCACTATGTATGCTCATATAGAGGGAGAAAAGAGAAAAGACAGAATCTTGGGGGATATTGTAGTTATTATGTGTAGTTATTATGGATGATGAACCAGCAACAGTGGCTGAAAGATCATTACAAAAGTGGAAGGAGGAAGTATCCAAGAGAAAGACATTTGAAATGTCCCAACATTCTCAAATATTTCAGAGGTCAACAAGGATAAGAACTTAGAAAAAGCCACTCATAGGATTATGCCCAAAGTCTTACTACTTATATTATTAATCCAATAATACTACTACTGGATCCATTTCCAAAGATTATTAGGGAAAATAAACACTTCTAAGTTCCAAAATCTACCTTTCTTTGAGGTGGCAAAGAAATGACAATTGCAGGGATGCCTGCCAATTGGGGAATGACTGAACAAGTTGTTGCATATGATTGCGATGGAATACTACTGTGGTATAAGAAATAATGAGTTAACTGATCTTAGAAAAACATGCATAGACTTATATGAAATAATGAAAAGCAAAATGAGCAGAACCAAAACAACACTGGATACAGTAACATCAATATTGTTCTAAGAATAATTTTGAATGAATGTCATTTTAACTATTAAACATACCCAAATTAACTACAAAGGACATATGAAGAAAGTTGCTATTTGCATCCAGAGAAAGAACTCTTAAATAAAACTGTGTAGAATATTTTTTTAAATAAATACATATTTGTATTTAATAATAGCCATCTCTAAGATAGGGGAGATAGGGAAGAAGGAAGAGAAAAAAAGTTTATATAATAGCTTTATTATATATTTAGAAGGAGTAGCAAATTGTGCATAATAGATTTGTGGTTTCATATGCAGTTTTTTTTTATACTATATTATGGAAATAAATAAAGAATTAAATATTTTTCAAAGGCCACTCATCCTTCTTCACAGGTCTCTAGGTAAGTAGTACAGATAATATATCTGTTTTCTAAATAAGAAAACTGGATCATATAGATGTAGTAATTTGCAACAAAACAAGGAATAAGAAGAGGAAAGGCCATCTGAGGAGTTTTAATTGGTTATATTATACTGACTGGACTGATGCTGCTCCTAGCAGCCAATGATAGCAAAGGAGTGCTGGAGGATATTTAATGTTAGATAATCCCAGATAGACACATAAACATTCAAAGTCTACTTCAGAAATTTATCAGTATCCAGAGCAATTGTAGACATTAATCTATGTTATAAATAATTTCTTCTTCAATATCTTTCAAGCTGTTAGGAGGATGCAAACTAGGGGCCCCAGTGTTCTTAGTTGAAACAAGATTTTGAAGTATCTCAGAATAGGTAACAACCCAACCTTAAGGGACTTTTTGTGTAAGAAATCAGCATTTTAACATTTAGTGCTTGTGGTTTCATAGAACAGAAATAAGGGGAAAAAAGGTAATTTACATTGGAAACTTTCAAGGTATATTAAATTTTCTTCTCTTTTCCATTTTAATTCATACAGTACTGTTTCATTTCCAAATTTTCAATTTAGGCCTGCTTGAGCAGACACTACCCATGGATATATATGGACTTGGGATTTTCCTCTAATATATATATATATATATATATATATATATATATATATATATATATATATATATATATATATATATATATATATTGCAACTGACATAATGAAGAAAATAATTTGACCAATTGTTTTATCCATCATTCCAGGCAAACAAACCAAATGCTCTTATGTTTTTCATCTTCAGAAATGCTTTGTGCTTCTCTAGCATGAAGTTTAATGTTGCTAGTAATTCCAATGATAACACTCCCCTCTAGTGGCTAGATTTTTTTTTAATTCTGTCACTGGAAAAGGATTTGACACTCAAATTTTTAATTAGGCATTTAAACACTCAAAATGATAAGTATTTAAATTATATATTTAATATTTGTCATATTAATATTTAGAACCAAGATGAAAATTTGCAAATTGTGTTTTCTTTTTCAAATAAAATTCTAAACCATATAATATCCATAGAAAGTTATAGTTGGAGTTGGGAATATCTGGATTGAAATTCTGCTCTATGTGTTCATGAATGAATTAGCAATTTCTCTCAGCCTATTTTTTTCAAATGTAAAACATGTTTTTGTGTTGTATTTTTAAACCTTATCTGTTACTTTATCAATATAGACAATTTTGAGTACAAAAACTCCTTCCACTAATGCAAAATAGCAAGTAGTTCTGTGACCTATAGTCTTACAGAGCTGCCTGGATGGATGTTTGTGACCCTTATGAATGATTCAACAATGTACATATTATCAATATGGCAGAGGATTTGAACCCATTTCTTCCTGATTCTCAACTTTTCATTAACTGTACCAAAATTAGCTCTCTAAAATGCAGATGATAACAATTATAAGTATTAAGGAGCTGTACTTGGTTTAGTTCTTATTAGCAGTGAGGAAAAAATGAATTAGTTTCAGATTGTCATTATGACTTTACTTTAATCCAGAAATTGTTAGCCTTTGATGTGTCTTGATGCCCTTTGGATAACTAATAAAACTGATGCACCCTTTTTCAGCATAATGTCTTTAAATCAATGAAGAAAATGCTAAATTTAATCTAAAAGTTAATTTAAAAAATTAAGATGTGTATTTTTTCCTAACCAAGTCCACAGACTGCCATGAGGATTCATTGGGGCCAATGAACCTCAGTTTAAGAACTCCTGCTTTAAGCAAATCCAATATGTAGAAAAAATTTGCTTTCATTAACAAAGGTATTACTTGCTTTACAAAAGGACCACAATGGATCTCAAAGGAGATCTTTTCTTCATTTTTAAATTAATTTTTTCAATTCATAATTTTTTATAAAATTATAATTTTTATAATTTTTGCATAACTTTCTTTTTTAAAATTTTCAATAATATTTTATTTTTCATACCTATAAAGATAGTCTTCAACATTCATTTTTGTAAGACTTTTTGTTCCAAATGCTTTTCTCTTCCTCTCTTACTTCTCTCCTTCCTAAAACAGCAAGTAATCTAACATAGGTTAAATATATTTCCATATTTGTCGATTACATATCACTTTCTAGGAACTCTTCATCTGTTATATAGATTACAGTTTAATATTGATTATGTTTCCTCAAACTACCAGTTTATCTAAGGAATAAATTTTCAAACTTTAAGCTAATCCATCCAGGCCTAAAGCACATGTGAACTCTTTGCCACTGGCAAAACTCAGAAGGAGAATGAAAAGTATCCATTTTAATTTAGTGCCAATTTTCAGCACTTTGGCTGAAGGCTTTCTCACTCAGTCTTGGCAGGTGAAGGACAAATGACAAACCTCTCTGCAATGTGTAGCTGAGAAATGGCAGAAACTAGAGGTTTCTGGGGAAAAGATAGATTTCATTTCATGTTGAAACTTGTTAAGCAGACTTGAGTTCACACTAGCCAGGTTTATGACTTCAGGAAATGGACTCAAGACATGGCCATAAAAGTTCCAAGTTCATAAATGTCAATGACTCATAGGCTCATAGAATCCAGAGCTGGAAGGGAGACCATTTGGTCCAAACTAAATACGAGCAAGAATCATTGCTCCAGCACACCAGATAAATTTTGTAGCTAATTTGCTGGGGGAGAATAATTTTATATCTTTTCTTCCTCTTACTAACTACCTCCTTGCCACTTATTTTCTAAGCCAGCTACTCAGCTGAAATGTTCTTTCACAGATGCCAGGAATTTCTTAATGGTCCCATCTTCTTTGATATCTTTGCAGTTCTTAACACTGTCACTCATGCCTTACTTGATTTCTGGTCTTTCCTGGGTTTGTTTTGTGCTTGATCCTGGACCCCTCTGCTCTCTCATTACATTTCATTTTATCCTATGGATTCAACTATCTCTATGTAGATCACTCTTAAATCTATATTAAGTTCTAATCCTGAAGTGCCAATTGACTGGAGACATTTCCACCTGAATATTTATACATACCTCAAAAATAAATGTGGTCAGAGCAAAATTCATTATCAGACCCCAAAAATTTATCCCCTTCCCTAACTTTGCTATTCCTATCATCCATGTTTGACATGTTAATGCTACCTCATTCTTCTTCTGCTCCTACCCACCATCATATACAATGTTTTTAATTATTTATTTTTTAGAGTTTCTTTTTATTTTCTTCTTAATGTGTAGAATAAAACCAGAATTTCTATAACATAATAGAATAAAAAAGAGGATTAGACATGAAACTACAAATCTATTTTGTATAATTTGCTATTCCTTTTAAAAATATAATAAAGTGATCATGTAAATTTCTTTTTTTTCCCTTTTTATTCTTACTCCCCCCACCCTCAGAGATGGTGAAAGATGGTCAATTCTACCTTCATATTATATCTTGTTTTCATATCTTTCCCTATACTCTCCTAGTCATTATTCAAACTTTAATCACCTCTTTCCTGGACTACTGAAATAATCTCTTATTTATTGTTCTCTGTGCCTTAAGCTTCTCCTCTCCCAGCCGATTTTGCACAAACCTACCAAAATTATATTCTCAAAAAATAAGAATGATTATACTATTACTCTGCTCAAGAAGCTTCAATGAGTCTCTATTGCCTCTAGGACAAGATGTAAGTGACTCTGCCATTTAAAACTTTTCACAGGATGCCAGACTACCTTCTCAGACTTATTCCACATGAAATCCCCTTCTGCACTCTACCCTTGAAACAGAGAAATTCATCTACTTACTGCTCCCTCCATGTCTTTTATATAGACTATTCATTCCTATGAGAGGAATGCTATCTTTCTTTACCTTTGCCTAATGAATCCCTACCTCCTTTCAAGGCACAGATCAAATTGTACCCCTTCCCACCACAATTAACAATTCTCTATCCTACTCCATAACAACCCTGTACATACTTGTATTCACTAAACTAAATTGGTAAACTCTCTTTGGATGGGGATGTTTGATGAGGTAATATGACATATGGGGCAAAATAATGTTATGCTATATGACGTGATAATATAACAACAATAATATAGCATAAAACAATATATGATATAATATAACATAATATAATGTATAATACAATATATGATATGATACAACATAACATAACATAATATAATAATCTTAGAAGACTGTAAATATCAAGCTGAGGAATTACTTAGTCTTTTAGTATTTCTCCTCCTTCTCCTCTTCTGACTACCTGAGAAACTTCTACTTTGACACTCTCCTCTCTTCATTGATAACTTCCACCTTGGAACCACCATTTTTGGAAGAACACCAGTTATATTTTACTCATTCTTCTCTTGGACTCTCTCCAAACTCCTCCTTGTCCTAAAACTTCCACAATATCTCTACATAGCCCTCTGCCTTCCCTTTTTTGTTCTTTTTTCTGTTCTATCTGGAATAGATAAAAATTCCCTGAAGTACTATTTGGATTTTTAAGTTTTTGTATTCACAGTATTTGGCACAAGACCTGAAACATAATGTTTTAAATGAATTCTCTATTTTTCTGTCTCTCTCAAATCATCTGTTCTTTCCCCAGTCCTAAATATTTGTGCATCTATCCGTTTTATTCATCCATCTATCTACCTATACATCCACCTACCTATCTACCTATCTACACCTCTCTCTCTCTCTTTCTCTCTCTCTCTCTCTCTCTCTCTCTCTCTCTCTCTCTCTCTCTCTCTCTCTCTCTCTCTCTCTCTCTGTGTGTGTGTGTGTGTGTGTCTCTCTCTCTTCTCTCTCTCTCTATATATATATAATATATATATGTATGTATGTATACACATGTAAATATATCTACCCCTAGTTATCCATCTTTCTTCTTATCTACAATCTATCTCTCTAGCTAATCTACATATTGTTCTCCTCCAGTAAAATGCAAACATCTTGAGGGTAGTGTGTAAATTTTTTGTCCTTGTAAAATCTGTAATAATTGTGATATTTTACATATGGTTGATATTTAATAATTATCATTTGCCAAATGAATGCTGAATTCTAAGCAAAATGGACTGCTAGCTATTCCCTAAATTCAATATTCCATTTCTGCTCTCCCTGCCTTCACAAAATTTGTCTCTCTCTTGACTGGAATGTACTTCCTCCTCATCTCCTCTTAGAATCTCTAGCTTTCTTCATGGTTCAGCTAACTACCTACTACGAGGAGACTTTATCTATCCCTTATTATTTTTTTAGTATTTTCTTTCTCCTCATGCTACTTACCTGTATGCACAATATATCTCTCTATTAGTATGTAAGTTTACCTAGGCCAGGTGCTCTTTCATTTTTTTTCTTTGTATGACCAGATCCAAGCCTGTTGCCTTGTATATAGTTGATGTAATCCAATGATATAATCCAATTAGCATTTATTAAGTGCTTAGTATTTTCAAGACACTGGAGCTATAAAGCAATAAACATCTAGGAGGCACAATGTATAGAGCTCATAGCAAGAAGACCTGAGTTAAAATACTACCTCATATACTTACTACTATATGATCCTGGCAAGTCACTTGACTCTTCAGTGCCTGTTTTCTAATCTGTGAAATGAGGAGAGTAATAGTACTTATCTCACAAGATTTTAGAGAAAAATGAATTTGCATATATAAGTACTATATAAGTACTAGTTATTATATTCTAATAGATCTAAAATAAAAAAAAACAGACCTTACCATCAGTGAACTTATAAGTTGTCAGAAGAAACAAGTAAACAGAATTTTACACATGTTAATTTGAGGCATAAAAGAGAACTAACCAAGAGGACCAGAAGCTATTTCCAATAGGAAGGTGCACATGAACTAAGCCTTGTATTCAGTTACACATGCTAAGAAATAGAGATGGAAAAGGAGTAAATAATAAGCATGAGCATCAAAATTATGAAAATGAGAGATGCTTCCATTTAAGGAACAAAAGCAGAACAGTTTGCAGAAAAGTTTGTGGTGGGGCAAGAGCAATGTGAAAGGGGTCTGAGAAAGTAGGTTGCAGCAATATACTTAAGGGTTTTAAATGCCAAGCCAAGGATTTATTGGGTCTTTGAGCATAGTGGCCATAGAGAATAGAGAATTTTTTAAGAGGTATGAAACATGATTGGTTGGTTATGTCTCTTAGGAAGATTATTTCTCAGCTCTGTACAAGACCTATTGGAGAAGGACGAGGCTGGCCTCTAGGAGTCCCAATTTGAAGGTTGTTAAGATAATCCAAGCAAAAGGTTATTCAGATCCGAACAAGAGAGGTAGGTAACCCTGAGAGAGAAGACTCAGATGTGAGATCTTATAGAAGGAAATTCAACAACTTGGCAACTGATTGGATAGAAGGATTGGATCAAATTGAGCAGCAATAGCCAACTGGATTCCACTTGTCAATCTTAAATGATAGGAAACTCAGTAACTACTGGAACAGCTCCACTTTTTGACATTCTAATTATAAATTTTCTGTAAATCAAGTTAAATCTGTTTCCCCTATAAATTCTCACAGTTCCCCCTAGGTCTGTCCTCTGGAACCAAAGGGAACAAGCCTAATCTCTTTTTTCCACATGATAACTATCCAAATACTCAAAGACAATTATCATGTATACTTTTAAACTTCCTTTCTCCAACCCAAACATCCTTATTTTCTTTAACCAATATGGCATAGTTTTCAGTACCTCTTCACCACCCTGTTCCTTTATTATGTTCCTTTGTATACACCACGCTTTATCAATATCTGGCCAATAATGTGTTACATAGAGTGCCACAACACCCTTTTAAATAATATCAGACCAGGGGGAAAAAAACAATGGGACTCTCAGCTTCCTTACTTTGGATACTTAAGCAGCTTAAGTTGTCTTCCCTTCTCTCAGCTGGTACATCATTTTGCTGATTTATATGGAATTATCAGGGCACTAAAACTCTTGCCTTTTTTTATTTTATTTTTCACATGAAATGATGTCTGGCCATGTTTCCCTTTTTTGTACCTGACCATTTTTATACAATTATCATGAATAAATCAGAAGGATGAGCCAGTAATGAGCCAGTTATGTAGGCATGGAGCCTGAAGCATTGAATTAAATGTATGTTATCTGCTATGTGAACAATTCTGCTAGATTTCTTCCCCAAAGGAAATGTTTAGAAATCAGATCATGTAAGTGAATAGGTGGCTGAGTATATAAATGCAAGGTTGTGTTTTTGCCTACTTAGCTCAAACCATCCCTCCTGCATGTCAACCATTGTCCTCATTTTTTTCATGCCAATCCCACCAAATTGTTGACCTGCCATAGGGAATCTAGGGCTTTATCTATTATGTAATCTTACCCAAAAGAAAGTCTCCATATCACTCCCTGAGTATTTCAAGCCCTTTGCCTGTGTATTCCCTATCTTTTCCCTTTCTGTAATCCTCTTTTGTATGTTATCTTCTCCTATTAGAATTTAAGCTTAGTGATAATTGTGGAAATATGTATAGAAGAATTCCACATATTTAACATGTATTGGATTACTTGTCATCTAGGGGAAGAGTTGAGGGGAAGAGAGAGAGTGAAAAACATTTGGAACATAAGATTTTGCAAGGATGAACGTTGAAAACTATGCATGTGTTTTGAAAATAAAAAAAAACTTTATATAAAAAAGTAAAAAAAAAATAAAAGAATTTAAGTTCATTGAGAATGGAGACAATCCTGTTTCTATATATTTATGCCTTCGGTGTTTTTTACAGTGCCTAGAACATAGTAGGTATCTAATAAATACTTTATCATTTATGCATTATTTCTTTTATTAGAGAACCATATAAAATAAGGCAAAGGTCATGAGTTTGTTCCCTATGTGAATTTATTCTGTTCTAGAGTCATAAGATCTACTATTAATTCTAGTTTAGCCAATTGTGACCAATTAGGTCACAAGGAAGATATAAAAAATAGGGGATTCATCTAAACTGCTCTGCTTTTGTTCCTTAAATGGAAGCATCTCCCATTTTCATAATTTTGATGCTCATGCTTATTATTTACTCCTTTTTCATCTCTATTTCTTAGCATGTCTAACTGAATACAAGGCTTAGTTCATGTGCACCTTCCTATTGGAAATAGCTTCTGGTCCTCTTGGTTAGTTCTCTTTTATGCCTCAAATTAACATGTGTAAAATTCTGTTTACTTGTTTCTTATGACAACTTATAAGTTCACTGATGGTAAGGTCTGTTTTTTTGTTTGTTTGTTTGTTTTAGATCTATTAGAATATAATAACTAGTACTTATATATATATATATATAACTTATATATATATATATTATATATATTATATATAATATATATATATTATATATATATTAATATATATAATATATATTAATATATATATTATATATATATATTATATATATATATAATATATATATATTATATATAATATATATAATAACTAGTACTTATATATATATATATATAACTTATATATATATATATATAACTTTTATATATATATATATAACTTAGTAGTTATATATGTAAATTCATTTTTTCTCTAAAATCTTGTCCAGGTATGATCTGTACTACCTATGAGAGTCATTCTAGTTTGATTATTCTGATTCTGTCCAGCTTTTTCCTTATAATAAATCTTTTGATGTGGAAGGCATTCTATCTGGCTTTTTATTCTAGAAAGCATTAAGTTCCAAGATCAAAGTTCTATCATTGAAAGATTAGCTAATTCACATCCCTTATTTTATTAGTGAGGAAATTTTTTTTAAATCATGAACATTAAGTGACTTGTCCAAGGTGATACAAATCGTAGCAGTGGAGGGGAAGAGAGAGAGAGAGAGAGAGAGAGAGAGAGAGAGAGAGAGAGAGAGAGAGAGAGAGAGAGAGAGAGAGAGAGAGGTTAGATCCCTATTTCAGGGTTAGTAATCTTTCCATGGTACAAAGCTCTTATCCTTATCAATTTTATCCAAGCACCAGCCAGCACTGGAATTTGTGGATTGTATATTAGTATTGCTGGGAAATATTCATGGAGTCTTATATATGTATTTTAGTATTACTACTGAAATTCTTTCTACCCCAGCATTCATCAACCTTATGCTCATGTTTTCAAACTATATTGACAAGAATTCCACCTACAATATTCCCAAAAAACAACCATCCACTCTCCATTTAAAAACCTTACTATTAGGAAATATATTACCTCCTAAAGGAACCTATTCCTCTTTTGCACTTTAGGAAGTTGGATTTTGGGGAATGAGAGTGAATTTCCTAATATTAAAATTAGATGGCATAATGGATAAAGTACTAGTTCTGTAATTAGGAGAACTGGAGTTCAAATCTACCCTCAGATTCTTTCTACCAGTGTGAACCCGGGCAAATTGACTGCTTTGCAAAAAAAAAAAAAAAAAAAAAAAAAAAAAAAATCTGGCCCTTTGCAACTTCTACCCATTGCCTCTGTTTTTGCCACATGAGATCAAGCAAAATCGATCTGATCCCTCTTTTACCTGCTGACTTTTCAAATACTTGAAGATAGCTATTATTTCCCTTCTATGTCTTTCCCCTTCTAGGATAAATGACCTCATTTCTTTTAACCAATCATCATGTGTCATAGTTTCCAGACATCTCCCTATTCCAGTTACCCCCTTCTGGGCCCATTCCAGTTTGCCAATGTTCTTGCTAAAATATGGTATCTGGAACAGAACACAAAATCCTCTAACTATCCTGATGTCTTTCTTAGTACTTTGGGAAAAGTTTCAATAGATTCTAAATTCATCAGGCAACATACCAAGTAGATGGCCACCTGGAAGCTACACTTTCCAAAATTGTCTAGCAATTATTTTGATGTGTGTGTGTGTGTGTGTGTGTGTGTGTGTGTGTGTGTGTGTGTGAAAGAGGTGGGGGGAGTGAGAGAGAAAGCAAGCAATAAAGAACTAGAATCTATAAACATATTCATCTGCAAGCAATTAATAATCTCCACCAATTTGCACATCTAAAGATAATTTACTCTATATCTGAATGAGAAAAAGTAAATAGTCAAGGGAAAAAAAGGGGATACACACACACACACACACACACACACACACACACACACACACACACACACACACACACATATATATATATATATATATATATATATATATATATGTAAGCAAAAAAGACATAATTTCCAAGACACCAATCTTAACTAATTATGCTGTCAATATGACTATTCTTTGGGTAAGGATGTATGGAGAAAAGTGGAGACTTTGTCTAGGAATGAACAGCTTACTCCAAGACTGAATAATTATTTTTACTGATGACAAATATCTCACATAAAGTTCTCTGATCATGGAGCTAAAATGGCAAAAAAAAAAAAAAAGGCAACCATTTACCTGACATTTACCTGAGCTCTCCCCCAAACTCCTCCGAACACCCTTAAATAATCCAATAAAACTACTAGAGCAACAGAACTCACAAAAGGACTGGCTGAAATAATTTTCCAGCTAAGGACAAATTAGGTTAGCAGAAAGGTCCGATGCATTGGGGTGAGAGTGGAGCACAGTCTAGTACAGATCCGAGAAGCA
Organism: Sminthopsis crassicaudata; assembly: GCF_048593235.1. Taxonomy (NCBI): domain Eukaryota; kingdom Metazoa; phylum Chordata; class Mammalia; order Dasyuromorphia; family Dasyuridae; genus Sminthopsis; species Sminthopsis crassicaudata. The sequence continues at coordinate 80,751,902 of NC_133618.1, read as the reverse complement.
CAACCCCAGTCCCAGCAGACCAGGAGCAGACCTTGGGAGTTAGCAGTGGCAGCAGCAGTTTGCAGAGCTCTCAGCCCACAGGGAGAAAGGACATCAAACAACTGATCAGAAAGAGATTATAAGAGTCTCTTTGCTATTAGAAAAGCAGAACTCTAGTTTCACCCATGCTTAAATCTAAGTCCCAGTCCTGCGTGATGGTCCCAAGGTGAGGAGGACACTAGCCCATCAGAGCTTGTGGTCATAGTTGAACTCATAGTTCCAGGGCAGAAAAGAGTGCTTGTAGTTGCTCAAAGAGTAGTAAATTTATGTTTTCTTAGCTTACACCTCCTTGGAAGAATTAAAAACTTTTAGGTACCTAGAGGTATCTCTGAAAACAGCTTCATAAAACCCCTAAAGCTTGGGACAGTGTACTTTCTACCCCAGAGATAGACCCCAACTTTAACAAAAAAAAAAAATAAAAGTCAGGTAGTGGGCTAAGAAAATGAGTTAACAACAGAAAATAATTCTGACTATAGAAAGTTACTAAGGTTATAAGGAAGATCAAAACACACAATTGAAGATTACAATGTCCTACATCTAAAGCCTCCAAGAAAAAAGAATTGGTCTCAGGCCATGAAAGGACTCAAAAATGAGTCTGAAAATCAAGTAAGAGATATAGAGGAAAAATTGGGAAGAGAAATACAAGTGATGCAAGTATATAAAGAAAAATGAGTTAGCAGCTTGATAAAGGAAACACAAAAAATATTGAAGAAAATAACACCTTAAATAACACAATAGCCCAAATGGTAAAAATAAGTACAAAAAGCTAGAGGTTGGAAAATGCCTTAAAGAGCAGAATTGACCAGATGGAAAAAGAACCACAATGATTCACTGAAGGAAAAACCTCCCTAAAAAGTAGAATTGGCTAAATAGAAAAAGGAGGCACAAAAAAATTAAAGAAAATAATTGCTTAAAAATTAGAATTGAGCAAGTAGAAATTAATAACTTCATGAGAAATCTATGAAACAATAAAACAAAACCAAATAAAAATTAAATGATAGAAAACAATATGAAACACTTCACTGGAAAAATAACTAACCTGGAAAATAGAGCCAAGAGTGGTAATTTTAAAATTACTGAGCTATCTTAAACCAAGATCAAAAAAGAGAATAGAATCATTTTTCAAGAAATTACCAAGGAAAATTGCCCTGATATTTTAAAGCCAGAGAATAAAATAGAAATTGAAAGAATCCACCAATCACCTTCTGAAAGAGATCCTATATTCCCAGGAATATTATAGCCAAAATGAGAAGAAAATAATGCAGGCATACAGAAAAAAGCAATTTGAGCATTATGGAGCCAGAAGCAGGATAAAACAAGATTTAGCAGCTTCTACATTAAAGGATCAGAGGGCTTGAAATATGATATTCTGGAGGGCAAGGAAGCTAGCTAGGATTATAACTAAGAATCATCTACCAAGAAAAACTGAGTATAATCCTTCAGAGGAAAAAACGAGTATTGATTGAAACATCAACATTCTTGATGAAAAGAGCAGAGCTGAATAGAAAATTTAACTTTCAAATATAAGACTCAAGAAAAGCATAAAAAGATAATCAGGAAAAAAAGAAATAACAAGAGACTTAATAAGGTAAAACTGTTTACATGGGAAGAACATATTTTAACCCCTAAGAACTTTCTCATTATTAGGGCCATTAGAAGGAATGTGTGAATATATATATATATATATATATATATATATATATACACACACAGAGGGCAGAGGTGTGAGTTGAATATGAAGGGATGATATTTAAAAAAAATAAAGTCAGAGGATAAAAGAGGAATGTATTGAGAGAAAGGTAAAGGAAAATGTATCTCACATAAAAGAAGCAAGAAAAATCTTTTACAGTAAAGGGGAAGAGGGGTTATTTGAGGAGGCATAAACGAATCTTATTGTCATCGGAATTGATTCAATAAGAGAATAACACGCACTTAATTGGGTACAGAAATCTATCTTATCCTACAGAAAAGTAGGGGAGAGGAATGGAATAAGAGAAGGGGGTGATAGAAGAGAAAGAAGATTGAGGGAGGGGTTGTCACAATCAAAAAAAAAATTGAGAAGGGATAGGGCAAAAGGAAAAAAATAATTGAATAAACAAGGGATCAAATAAGATTGAGGGAAATACAGTTAGCAATAGTAACTCAAAGTAAGTTTCTCTGATAAAAACTTGATTTCTCAAACATTTAGAGAAATGAATGTAATTTATGCAAATAAGAGCCATTTTTCAAATTATAAATGATCGCAAGATATAAATAATTTTAAAGTAATCAAAACTGTTTCTAGCCATCTGAAAAAAACACCCTAACTCACTATTGTTTGGAGAAATATAAATTAAAACAATTCTGAAGCACTACCTCTCTATTAGATTGGCTAATGGGACAAAAAAAGGAAATAACAAATGGTGAAGATGTGGGGAAAATAAGACATTAATGCACTGTTGGTGGAGTTGTGAATTAGTTCAACTATTCTCTAATGCACTTTAAAACTATTTCTAAAGGGCTGTAAAGTCATGCATTCCCTTTGACTTAGCAATACCATTACTAAGTCTATATTCCAAAATAAAATTTTAAACGGATCTATATGTACAAAAATATTTGTAATACCTTATTTCTGATTACAAAATTGGAAACTAGAGGAATACTCATCAATTTGTGGAATGGCTGAACAAATTATGTATGTGTTTATGATGAAATGATATTGTACTACAAGAAATAATGAACAGGATGCTCGCAAAAAAAAAAAAAAAAACCCTGGATGATGATACAAAGTGAAAAGTATTGTGCAACAGTAATATTGTAAGATGAGCAATTATGTATAATTTAGCTATTCTCAGCAATACAATGATTCAAGATAACTCTTAAGTATGATGAAAAATGCCATCCATCCCCAAACAAAGAACTGTTGGTGTCTTAATACAGATTGATTGTGTACAATGTAACAGCAAAATTATAAACTGAGAAGTTATGAAAAACATCTATTTTCAGCAATACAATAATTCAAGACAATTCTGAAGAATGTATAATGAAAAATATGCTATCCATGTCCACAGAAAGAACTATTGGTGTCTTAATACAGTTGGAAACATACTTTTAAAAAATTTTCTTTGTTTTTCTTGAGTGTTTTTTGGTCTCTGTTTTCTGTCACAAGATGAGTAATATGGAAATGTTTTGCATGGCTATATATGTATAACCTATATCAAATTGTTTGCCTTCTCAGTGGGATTGTGGAAAAGGATGAAAGGGAAGAATTTGGAACTCAAAAGTTTTAAAAACAAATGTAAAAAAATTTATATGTAACTGGGGGAAAATAAAATACTAAGTAATTAAACAAAAAAGAAAGTTCTCTACTTCAAGATATATAGAAGTAAAATTATAGAATTAAAAAACTAATAATTTCTATCATAAAGTCCAATGCTCTACTACAAGTTAGAGACAGATAATCCTGTTCTTAAAAGTATTTGTTGAGCAGCTAAAATTTCACGTGGAGCTTTTTCCAAAGACATGGCTATTGTTCCTCAAAGCTTTAGAGTTTAATGCAACTAAACAGACATGTGTTCTCCTTTCTCTTTTGGATATGTGTAGATTACTTTTATCTTGAAAGAAGAAAAAAGATAGAGCACTAATATATTTTGTCTAACCTTGGATAGAAAAGAGGTGATTTTGCTTAGAGAGATCATTCTGATAAAGTGATTGTCTCCAACCCTTGTCAAAAGGGCAGAAAGAGAATCGGTTTTTAAAAGTACTATCAGTCCCGTAGGAATAGCTATGCCAGTGACACTCATCATCTGCGAATGCTCCCTTGGTCTTTACCTGAGCTTTTGCCAATGTAGAGATGGACATACAAGCATTAATGAAAGAAACTCAAACAAGATGACAATTGAACAAATGAACCTCTCTTCCCCACAGGGACACCTCTTATACAAAAGACACAGAAAGAGGACACCCAGAAACAGACATAAAAAGGCACCTGGGGACTCCTGTGTAGACTCCCTATGTCAAAGATCCTGCCATATTCCATTCCATTCCTTTGGGTTTATGCCCTATACTTTGAGAAAAGACCTTTCCCATTCCTTTTAAATATATCTATTAAGAGCAGTCCTTCCTCTTCCACAGTGCTCTCCCTGAAGCACAGGTGTAGTTGATTTCCAAGTAAGAGACACTGCTTTCTCTCTCTTTTGCCTCTTTCAGATCAATTTTTACTTCTCATCCTATTATTATTAAAATTAAATTTAAGATTGTCAAGAAGAACTTTAGAAATCTAAAAATATTGTTTATTTTAGCTTTTGGCTAACCCATGAATCTAATTAAATAAATAGATGATATAGAAAGTAAGAAAGATAGATAGGTGAATAGGTAGTTGATAGGCAGACAGACAGATAGATAGAGACAGATATAAATAGAAAGAAAAAAGATGGGTAGATAGATAGACAGATAGACATATATAAGAGAGAGTGAGAGGTAGGTAGATAGATGAATAGGTATATGATAAACAGACAGACAGACAGATAGATAATATATGTTTGTTTCTGTATTTGGCTAGTCCATGAAAAAATTTACATTTTCCTAGGATTGCATAATTAATATAAACTATATCATTCTCATGTGATTCTTGCTACCTGAGTGACTTTGAACAAATAATTTAATTTTCTGGAGTCTTGCTTCCATCCACTGTAAAATTAGGGGTTGAAATACAACACCTCTGAAATCCTATCAAATTCAAAATCTATGGTTCTATCAATCTACAGTATTTCTTTTCTTAATTTACACAATGCTTAAATAAAACTGCTTTATTTAATATGTAATAGCTTATGCAATCCTATTTTTAATGTCCATTTCAGGGCCCAGATGCAATTTGTCAGTCAATCACAGAACCACAGAAAGGATGGGGAATCTTTTTTCTGTCACTGGCCATTTGGATATTTATAACAGCATTTGTGGGCCCATACAAAATTACCAACTTCTAGAACTTAAGCAGTGGAAGGCAATTGTACTTAGCTGTCAGTTCATTGTCTGCAGTAGCTTTGTAAAATGATTGAATGGGCCTTATACAGCCCATGGGACAAACATATTCTATCTCTACCTTAGATCTTTAAACCAGAGTGTGTGTGTGTGGGGGGGGGGGCGGTGTATGTGTATATGCATGACTTTATGGCCCAGGGGGCATCCATTTAAGAAAGCTGAGTAGACTCATGTATGATCATCATAGCACAAGTGTAAGCCAACAGGAGCACAAACATACAATCAAAGCTTTGGAAAATCAAGTTGAATTAGACAAATAATCACCTCCTCGTGTTTTGTTTTTATTTTAAAAATCTTATATGTATTTCATAGCCAAGAAGCCTAAAGGCTTTGTTTGTTTTTAAGAATGTTTTTCTCCAAAGAAAAATACAAGGTTAAGTTATAGATATAGATATAGATATAGAAAGATATGGATATATGTAAATGATTGTTTGAGAGAAGAGAAATTGGAGTCATATAAATCAATTAAAAGGAAATAACAGGGGCAGCTAGGTGGGGCAGTAGATAGAGTACCGGCTCTGAAGTCAGGAGGGACCTAAATTCAAATATGGCTTCAGTCACTTAATACGTCCTGACTGTGTGACTCTGGACAAGTCACTTAATCTCAATTGCCTCAGCAAAAAAAAAAAAAAAAAAAGTAAATAACAACCATTCAGCAAAATCTGATGAGGGCCTGAACTAAAAAAAATTAACTATCTGAGTGGTGGAAGGTATCAGAATCAAGATATTTTATGACAGTAAAATCGATAAGATTTGGCAAGTAATTGATATGGAGGGGGAAAGATAAGGATGGAGGCAGCTAGATCTGATCTATATTTGAGGTTCAAATACAACCTCAGAGACTTAAAACTTACTAGCTGTGTGGCCCTGGGCAAGTAATTTAACCAATTGTATCTTCAAAACAAAAAAACAGTTAAGGATGTCTAAAGTTGACTTTACAATATTGCTAGTTCCTTTATGGAAAGTTTTTGGAAGGAATAAGGAAGGAAAAATAACATGCATTTTTCAGGTACATACTATACCAGGTACTGTGCTAAGGGCTTTACAAATGTTATCTTCTTTGATCTTCACATTATTATCCTCATTTTATAATTGAGAAAACTAAGGCAGGCAGAGATTAAGTGACTTGCTCAAAGTCATACATCTAATAAGTATATGAAGCTGAATTTGAACTCAGGTTTTTTTGAGACTAGGCCTATTACCTACTCAACCAGTTGCCTGGAAAAGAATCCAAAAAATCACATAAAATGAGAAAGTATTGATATTTTCAGATTTACACCAATGGAGATCACAGACACATCAAAGTAATCCAGAAAAAATATTCTTATACAAGTTAAATCTTCCTAGACAATCTTCAATAGCCTGTGTTTATCTAATAATATAGCTTTTGCTATAAAGAGTTATAAGATGATTTTACACCAAAAAAATACCCTTAATAATGCATATCTTTATGGGATAGGGGAAACTTCCAAAAACATCAGAAAATTCATCCCAGAAAAAAGTACTTAATGAATGTTTTAATTAATCTATAAATGGGATAGGGAAGGACCTTCTCCATTTTCTAATACCTTGACACTATTCCTTCAGAATATGAAGGAGGTTACAGAGGCTTAAAACACATTAGGTGGTTTTGCCCATTTCATAGTTTGCCACAGTAAAATAAATTTTAAAAAACATAATCATTAATTAATGGCAATCTTTCTAGTAACTAGCTTTTGTCCTTTTTTAGACTAGTCCTAATCTAGATAATGGATGCTGACCTAATGCTGGGTCCCATACAACCCTATCAATTTGGTGATATTTGCTAGGGTTTGTGCTCAAATTGAATCACCTACAAGAATATAGGATAATTTCTATGTCTTAAAAAGATATCAGAGTAACTCTGTAATGGATGAAAGGAGTACTAAGAGCCAATAATGATTTTTTTTTAAATATCTCTCCCATGGCTGTTATTCTAAGAAATTTAGATCTTGAAACTATTCTTTACTTTTTTTCCAAGTGAAAGAATGCTCCCTAAAGCCACCAGAAGAGAATTTTCTCTAGTCTTAAATAATATCCTGATCTCTAGATGAGATCACTACTTCCTGGTCAATATCCAGGAAAAATCTGAGGCTCAAAAATCACTAGTGGTTCCCTCAGAAATCTCCACATAATCTCTTACTTCCCTAACTGGTAAATAACAACAGTTTTGACAAATCTAAGTAATTTCATATTTTTAAGTAATTCCTTCCAATCCCCTACATTTCTGGACCTCATGCCCCTCAGATATAAACTACAAAAACATGTGAATGGGGAATTTAAAGCCTTCTCCAAACAAAATTCTATCTTTTATTAGGATTTTTTTATTGACTTTTAGTTTTTGCTTGAATTTACATTATTTTACTTATATTTATTCATTTAATTTATTTTTAATTACTTAATTTTATTATTTATTTTAATGTTACTATTTTATATTACTTATTTTAATTATTTAATTTACTTTAATTTATATTTAAATTGTGTTTTCCTTTTGGGCCACAGGAAGTAAAGAAGATAAAAATCTTGATAGGAAATGGAGTCAAGAATCAATCGATAGATACAATATGTCTTACAAATGGCAAGAGTGCCTAGAATCCTGACTTGAATCCAAATCTCATTTCTAGTACTTCCTACCTGTGTGCAGTTGGGCAGATAACCACGTAACTCCTTGGACCTCAGTTTCTTCAATTATAACATGAAAAATTTAGACTAAATGGTTTCTTAAGATGCGTCCATTTCTAGAGCTATGATTCTATATGACGAATTTATTAAATATCATATGATGCTTTTATATTTTAAATCCTAGAGGAAGCTGTTAGAAACTTGGATCAAGTCAGTAGGAGGCAGGAATTCAGATAATTTCCTAGAAGCACCTGGGAATTAGTGTTTGCCCATCTCTTTCTTCCTCCAGTGCTCAGATAGAAAAGAAAAACTTCTTAAATAGACAACACCAATAATCCTTGAAGATCTTCACCCCTTAACACCTAATGCCTTTCACATACAGAATAATATCATATAACTGTAAGTAACCTTAAACACTAGTGAACTCAAGTCTTTCATTTAAGGATGAATATAATGAAGTATAAAAAGTTTCCCCAAGTAGCAAAAAAATAAAAACTTCTATTTAACCAAACAAAAAGAGATTATTAAGTAACTGTTCTATGTTGGGGACTGTGCTAGGTCCTGGTAATGGAAAAGTGAAGTAATCTCTGCCATCAATGGTCTTACATTCTAAAAAGATGGAGAATACATATAGGGAACTAAATGGCACAGTAAATAGAGTGCCAGACTAGGAGTTAGGAAGACTTCTGATCAAATCCTGGCACTTATGAACTCTGTGTCCCTGAGGATCAAAGAATTTTATGAACCTTAAAATACAAAATAAATATTAGCTGATAATATTAATATTGATAATTCATTAATAGTAATTAAATTAAAATTGAGAACTCACAGCCAGGGAAAGGAGTTTTACTAAAGACTAAGCAAACACAAAATGTCAGACATAACAACAAGCAAACACAGGGGTTGTGGATGGAGCCAAAGTAATCATGTCCTTTCAAATAGTAATGGTAGTATTTTATTTGATTATTGTTTGTAGAGGGAAAGCAAAAGCAGTGAGGGGGAGGGGCATAATAAACTTGGAACAGGGTAGTGGTCAGTCCATACTCTATGGGCTCTTGTAAGTATCTAAATGGTATATGAATCAAGATTGTGGTCCAGTTAGAAATATTAGGCTAGTTTTCATTCACTAATCCACCAGTCATTCCCCAGACAGAGTCTAAAACTTAAGTGATTAACTGCGGAGCCTTTAGGGCCTCTGGAGATTAGGGATCAGAGCATTATAGTTCCTGATGGGAAAATAATGCACAATGGATGGCAAATGGCAAGGTGTCTATCCTTGCTATCCTGGTGACTGGCTAGATGGGATGATCATTAATAATGCTAAGGTTTTTTTTCAAGGACAATGAGCAGTAAGGTTAAGTAAAATATGGTATAATGAATATCACAAAATGTACAATAAAGTCTAGCCAGAGGAACAGAGTGCTTGGCTAAAAGCATATATCATATCCCTGCCATTGCAAAAGCCCGTGAGATAATATCCAAAAAATTTAAAAAGAGGTGCCAGAGCCTTTAAAAAAATAAAGAGGTGACAAAATATGGGAGATTTAAGAAACTACTTATATAGAAAATTCCATTGCTCAAGTAGTGGCCAAAGGAAATATACAAAAGGCTTTTCAGGGAGAGGACATGATGGATGGAGTTGGTGAATATATTAATGATGTTGTTAATCAACTATCATGTATCTTCTCTGCTTTTTCCTAAAATGGAGTTAATTTACACATTTCCCCTAAGCAGCAGAGAAAGCCCATTCATTAACATGATTTTCCATGGTTCTTTGAGAATACATTTGACTTAATTAGCAGAACCTGATGGAGAAGAAATTGACAAGGCTGAAGATTGACTTTTGGTTCCTGGTAGTTTTCGCAAGTTTGTCTGATGAGTCAGAAGACTGATAGATTATGACTTGAAGGCAATGTCAGAGAAAAAAAAGGGCAAGTTTTCCCTCAAGCTATTTGAAATATTGCTAAAATGGGAGATACTGCCTCTCCCAGAGTCCTGTATCTATCTACAAGTGAACATTTTTTAAGGCTGAAACAATAGTCCTTTCTCTTTCTCAAAGTTTAATTTACTTTTTTTTTTCAATTTTTTCAGAATGATAGCTTTGGATTGCTTTTTACTTTATTTACATATTTATTTGCCTAGACTATACTAATGAGTTATGCTCCATGCAGCAAATGGCTCTTCCCTTGGAATTAACAAAACAATTAAATTAGAAACCATTCTCTAAACCAAAAGGATTTCAAACTAAATTAGTCATACTCCACTCTCACTTGCTAAAACATGTGCTCAGCAGGAAAATATCTTCCAAAGGAAATTATGCTCCAAGAACAAAGTATTGAATCTATCATAATCTCTTTCCCCAGTTTGCTGCACTAGAACTAATAAACTGAAAATGAGAGAATCACTGAAATCAATGGATATATTTATTAAACATTAGTCCATTCTTTCCCAGGTGAAGATTAGAGCTCCTGAGAGTAATTCACTGGGACAAAGTAAAACAATTAAATTTGTCTAAGGGAAATAAACCTTATAATGTTGTCTAGCTTTAAAAAAAAACTTTTAATGTGCAGTATTTTGTAACAATTACAAGTCTAGCTATGATTATATTGTTATATAACTATGATTATATGATTATAACTATGATTACATGATTACAACTCATAAATTTACAAACAGATTTAAATCTCAGATCATTTAAAAGTATTGATCTTCATTTCTTGGATAAATATTTTAACTTTTTGTGACAATTGGCATGGTCTAAGGTTATATTTCGGTAGTTAATCTTCATCTGGGAATTACTGTAATTCTAGAATGATTCTGATTCCTGGCATAATATACTAATCACAATGACTTGCCCAAGGTCATATAGCTAAAGAAGGGTCTGAGACAGGAAGACTTCCTGACTCCAAGTTATTTGCCTGAAGAAGAAAATGAATTAACTAGCAATCATCAAGCAAAGGGTGGATGGCCAATTTTTGGCAACATTGGAAAATCAGCCAAAAAGCATTAATTACACACCTTCTGTGTAGTATGCATTTGTTCACATATAATAAATGGCCTTGAAGGCCCTTTCCAACTCTGAAATTTGGTGATCCTGATTATTCTTAAGTTTTCCTTCTGAGGGACTTTCCTTTGCTTTATATGATTTTGTCCTTGAGCTTCTCATTGTCCTAAAGGTAGCAGTACAAATAGAGGAAATGGAGGAAATAGTCACATGCAAATCACTTAACAATAATATTGTCATAAGTCTTCCAAATGAATCATTTCCATTTTCTAAAGCATCACTAAAATAGCCAATCTCATTCAACTCAATGATCTCTGAAATGATATGGGTTATGAGACTGTGGCAATAACATATAATTGCTACTTTATTTAGATCACAAATTTCATCTATCCTTTGAGATTATGTCTTCAACTGTTATTAACTATTATTAAGAGATCATTAATTAGTGTTATTAATATTTAGCATTTAATTAGTGAGCACTTTATATATACATTTTCATTTGATCCTGACAACAATCCTATAAGATAGGTAGTATTATTATACCCATTTTACAGATGAAGAAATTAAGTCTATGCTAGATCAAGTGACTTGCCCAAGATCATATAGCTGAGGATTTCCTGTGTCTGAAAAAAGAAATTCTCATGAACCCAAGTCCTGTTCACTTTATAGCTGCTACTGATGAAAAACAAGCAGGTGAAATCAGATAAATTCCATTTGCTCAGTGATACCCCAGAAGGTAAGAAGACCAGGAATAATAAGGGAAAGTTGCAAAAGAATAATTTCAACTTGATTGAATACAGAAAAAACTTCCTAGAATCTAGAGACATCCTAGGGTGGAATGGGCTGTCTCAAGAAGAGATTGATGGCCTTCATCAAGGTCTTCAGGTACAAGTTAGACAATCACCTATCAGGCATAATAAAGTAGGAATTCCTTCATTTCTTGGTCAGATCAAATGGTCCCCAAAATTCCTTCCAATTCTTAATCTCTGTGATTCTATTAAAACTGTTCTTATATTATAAAATCCCAATGCTGGAATGATTCAAACCAACTCTATCTAGGAAATGACAAATCTCATTAATGATTATAGAACTGTAGATTTATAAGAAAAATCACAGATTGAGGACTAAAAAAGACTTCAATGACACCTAGTAATTCACATACTACCTGTGAAGGATACCAAAGACTAAGAGTCATATAACTCCAGAAACATGAGTCAGAGATACAAATTAGTAATATCTACATTTCTATAGCATTTTAAGGTTTCCAAATGATTTTATATATGTGAACTGCATATGTTATATGAGTTGCTTTAACTGATTTTCACAATGATTCTGTGAGGCAGGGTACTATTATTATCTCTGTTTTATAGATGAGGAAACAGAGAGAGATGAAACAACTTTCCTAGTCACATAGCTGGTCTATGACCAAATCTGGACTCAGATATTATTGACTCCAGATCTATTGCTCTACACAAATTGAAAAGTGTTTGGTCCTATATGAAGACAGAGAAGATATGATCAAATGAGTAGGAGGAGAAATATGAGAGTATGCAAGAATCCTAAAGAGAAGAAAATATTGAGGAAAAAAGGATAATTGACAATGTAAAGGCTACACAAGGGTCAAGAAAGATAAGGATTGATAAAAGGCTATTAGATTTTTTGATTAAGAGAAGAGCAGTAGCTTTCGAGAAAGTAGTTTCAATTGAATAATAAGCCATGACATAAAATGTTAAGAAGGAAGAGGAGACATCTATTATAGATAGCTTTCTCTAAGAATTTAACCAGGAAAATGGGGGGAAAATACAGGATTATAGCTGGCACAAATAAGTAGAACAAATGAGATTTTTTTTTAGGATAGGTATGAAATGAACATGTTTGTAGACAATAGGGGTACAGCCAGTAGACAAGGAAAGAATGAAGATAAGTGAAGATGACAGAGGGGTCAAGCTACTAGAAAAAAATGAGATGAAACAGGATTCCTTGTACATGTAGAGAGAGGTATGTCTTAGAAAGAAGGATCACATTGTACATATGCTTTGATCCAGCAGTTTACTACTGGGTTTTTGTCCCAAAGAGATCTTAAAGAAGGGAAAGGGACCCACATGTGCAAAAATGTTGTTTGTAGTGACTAGAAACTGGAAATTGAATGGATGCCCATCAATTGGAGAACAGCTAAATAAGTTGTTGTACATGAATGTTATGGAATATTATTATTCTGTAAAAAATGACCAGCAGGATGATTTCAGAAAGGCCTGGAGAGACTTACATGAACTGATGCAGAGTGAAGTGAGCAGGACCAGGAGTTCATTATATACTTCAACAACAATACTATATGATGATCAATTCTGATGGATGTGTCTCTCTTCAAGAATGAGATGAACCAAATCAGTTCCCTTTGTTCAATAATGAAGAGAACCAGCTACAGACAGCAAAAGAACTCTAGGAAATGAGTGTGAAGCACAACATAGCATTTCTAATCCTTCTATTTTTGTCCATTTGCATTTTTTTATTTCCTTCTCAGATCATTTTTACCTTATGTCTTAGTCAGATTTTTCTTGTGCAGTAAAATAACTTTATGGCTATGTAAGCATATATTGTATTTAACATATACTTTAACATATTTAACATGTATGGGTCTACCTGACATCTAGGGAAGGGGATGGGGGAAAGGAGGAGAAAAGTTGGAACAGAAGGTTTTGTAAGGGTCAATGCTGAAAAATTACCCATGCATATAGCTTGTAAATAAAAAGCTATAATAAAAAACAAATGTAAAATTTGTTTTACATGTAACTGAAGGAAAATAAAATATTGAATAAAAAAAAGAAAGAAGGATCATCTTCTACATACAGGTACAGAAAAAGAAAAAAGTAAAAGATACTTAGAAATATAAAATGAGGAACAAGGCATTTGCTAAGCATTGGAATGCCAAAAATAAACTGATAAACATATAAGGGAAGAAATAAAAGGCCGAGAAAATTTACAAAATGGATATAACCCCTCAAAAGTTTATTTAAACAACTATTTTTATTCCTTAAAATGAAAGTTCTTTCCAATAAAAGAGAGATGATTCTCAAATTAGACTAAGATACTCTGATTCAGAAATATGAATGTAATATGTAAATAACTACATGAAATGCATAGAGTAATGGGGTCATCATTGAAGCACTGAAGCAAAGTGAAGTTGCATTTATGCTGGTTAATCCCAAAGGCAAACTAAGACTAATGAGTACAAGTTATTCGGAGTCAGGTTTTAGATCAAAATAAAAACAATCTTAGCAATTAGAGTTGTCCAAAAAAATGGAATAAAATAACCTATACTGAATTCCTCACTTCTGGAAATATTTAAAGGCAGAATATAATCACAACTTGGATTTTGTAGAAGTGTTTTATGTTTCTTAAGTTGATATTGTTACTGCTACTCCAACCTTCCAAAGCTGACCATGAGAGACCAAGTCTTCCACTCATTCATCTCTGAATAGTCTAGTCTAGTACTATGGAGAATCATCTTTTCCCTGGCCATTTTCCTCTCTTGCCACCTCCCTTTTTGCCACCTCCATCCCACTTCCTATCTCTTGCTCTGGGGATAAAATAAATAAATTCACTCTACTATTATCTCTAGAAAGGGTTTGTGTAATCACTGTCCCACTATTCTCACTATCCTGGTGATTTTCAAACCAAGATTCCTTTACTACTTCCCTATATGTTGACTCATCCATTAATAAGCAATCTCTTTCAGGATAGGGACTATGTCTTTTCTGTTTGTTTGTATGTATGTGTATATGTAAACATATGTTATATGTAGCCATTATGTGTATGTGTACACATACATAAATACATACATATACACATGTGCATGTGATTTGTATCTCCTCAATGCTTTACATAGTACTTGGCACCTAGTAAGTTCTTAAAATTATTTTCATTCACTTATTCATATAAGGGTTAGAAATCACTTCCAATTATAAGCTCATAAAACTATTTTTTTTAAATCTGTAACTACAACATAAAGGATAGACTCATTAATGCAATCTAAACCCATTGTAACCTCATAATTTACAAGTCCAAGAAATAAAATCCCCAAGGAGAGAGCAAAAACCTAGCTAGCAAGCAATCTATAAACATTTTAACTACATGGCAGATATTGTGCTAGATTCTGGGGATAAAAAGAAAAAGAAAAAAAAAACCAGTCTGTGTCCTCAAGGAATACACATCCTAATTGGTGAGACAACCTATACATCAATCACAGAAAAAATACTGTTGGGAATACAGGGGCTAGGGTACTATATTCTTCCTATAACTAACCATACAATTATGGTACTTGCTACACAGTAGAGCCTTCCTCTAATTAGGGAGATTAGATTCCTTTGTTTCATTTTCTCTCATAAGACAAAGCGAAAAGGGAGAAGGAAGAGAGAAAGAGAGACAGAGAGACAGAGACAGAGACAGACAGAGACAGACAGAGAAAAGGAAGGGGAGAAAGAAGAGGGTGAAAGAGAGAGAGGGGGAGAAAAAGGGAGGGAGGGAGAGAGAAAAGGGGGGAATGCGAAAGGAAGAAAAGAAGAGAGAGGAAGGTAGAGACAGAGCAGTTTAAAAAAAAAGTAGACACTCAATGTACCATATAAATTGGATATAGAATTTTTTTAAAATTTCTACTCACAGAAAAGATGAATTTTATATATAAAAAGAAGCATACCAAATGGAAAAAATTAAATAATTATTATTACAATTGCAGAGGTTGGGAGGCTAATATCATAGGCTTGATTAGAATATAAAGAAAAGTTTTTCAATGTTACCAATTATGCATTTCATGTTCCACTTTTGCATTGAACATTGGTAATTGTTGGATGTGGATGAAATCCACTTGCCTATGGGTAAAATGGTCTGTTCTGGAGATACCAGAGCTGTCAGCACTTGTAGGTGCTCCAAGATCTATACATTTTGGAACTCATAAAGTCACCATTATTCTTAGGCATGTCATAGATGATATTCATAAGTCATAAAAGAATAAATATTAAATATGTAGATGAATCTGTGCTTTTGGCCTCATGGAAATCAGGAAGATAGGAAGGTACCCTCTTGCCCACTCAATTTTCAAGACAAGCTCAAAATATTCCACATATTTTATAACTAAAAATAAAAGAGACTCTCAGTCAGCCCAGTAGTTTATTTTTGTAATTCTCTTTACTCATCAGTTTTCTAGCTCAGTAGTCAATTGAAAGATTTTCCCTATCATCACTCATTATAAGTTTTTCAGTGATGAATCATATATGACCAGAAGTGGTTCCCCCAACTTTCTACCTGATTGGCTAGAAACAAGCAGAAAAATATTTGTAAATGTTCCAAGAATTAACAAGATATATTAAAAGTTGAGAGATTGGAATCTTTGGGAGGCACTAGCACCTGCAGGGACCAGAAAAGAATTCCTTAGAGGTAGTCTAGGTTGCAAATTAAAATATAGAACTAGGGTGTATTGGGCTATCATATGCATAAAAAATTAAGATTTAGATTGATTTTTGTTTCAGAGACTATTAATGAATACAATATGAAAGTTATGTGAAAAGTCCTCACTATTGAGGGAACCAATTCTAATCTTTGACCTTGTCACTCTGAACCTTCCTTCTGTTAATTTTTTCCCTAGGGAACAGGATAATCCCTTCAGTGTAAGGGATTTTTTTCCCCATTGAGATGCTTATTTTGGTGTATTTATTACTGAACTTGTTTCATGGGTTGCCATGAAAACGGAATAAACATTCACAGCACAAGCTGTTCCCCTTAGGAACTGAAGAGCACGTCCACCAAGTCTGAAGTTGTTGGCATGAGGCTTAGCTTTCAATGTGTGTTTAAATTATTGTGGGTTAGTGCGTCCAAACTGCCTGATACTTGATGCTTGAGTTGGGACAGGTCATGGAGTATGCAGAATAAAAATTTATGAGAAAAGGAAGGCAAAATACAAATGAACTTTCCTATGGAAAAGGAAGGAATAAACATTTCACTTCATTTTGTGTACTCACTAGGATGATGGGATTATGGATTGAAAGCTGGAAAGAATCTTAGAGATCATCTTGTATAAGTCACATTTTTACAGATGAGCAAAAAAGTAGAATAGATAATTTACTAAATGGCAATCTCTAGTCCAGAGGTTTTTTTAATCTTTTGTGCATCATGGATACCATCTCTTGAAATCTATGGATCCTTTCTCAGAATTATGTTTATAAATAATTGAAGGAAATGTTCACTTTCAACTTAATAAAATAGATTTTTTTTTCCCTCAGCCAAGTTCACAGACTCCTTAAAACCTATCTACTGACCCAGGTTTAGAAGCCTTTGTCTAGGGACTTGGAAGGATTTATATAATCCTCCAAACTGAAATAGAATCCCTACAAATAACATTAGCTTCATTGAATCTCTGAATGTAATCTCCTTGAGAGTAAAAGCCTCAGCTTTGTCTTTGGATAGCACCCTAACATCTGGCACATATTAGGTACTCAGTAAATGAATATGATTGGATAATTATTTAAATAGTTGATGATGAATTATCTACATGAAACCATGTAACAGAATTCAGAGTATAGAATGCTGGGAACAGCCCATGGTTCTGAATAAGCCCATATATCAAACTCATTTAACCTGATAAATGTATTCCAGGTTTAAGTTAAAATAAAAACTTAGATAACATAACATAGACATGCAGTCCATCTCTGGAAGATGCCGTCCCTCCTTGGAGAAAATTAAATTAGTTCAGGAATCAGGTCTTGGCAGACCCCAGATTTATCCTAAAACAGGGATGACAAAGAATCCAAATCATATTTGTATGTAGTGTCTGAATAGACAACATAATAATAATGGCTAACATTTATATACCTCTTACAATGTGTCTGCTCCCAATTTCAATTCAGTAATTTTTAGTCATGTCCAACTCTTTGTGACCCCAGTTGGGGTTTTCTTGGCAGAGACATTGGAATAGTTTGCTATTTCCTTCTCTGGTTCATTTTACAGATGAGGAAACTGAGGCAAACAGGATTAAATGACTTGTCCAGGCTCAGACAGGTAGTTAATGTGTAGGGCCAGATTTGAACTCAAGATAATGAGTCTTCCATTCTCCAGGCCTGGCATCCTATCCACTGTGTCACTTAGCTGTTATGTTACTGCTCCTAATTTCCTGATAGAGCAACAGAGACACAATATTAATTAACTTGCCTAAGAGTAAGAGTATGGTTGAACCAAATCTCAACATCTATTTCTCTTTCAATATACCAAAGTGTTCATGCACTGGAAAGGAAGGAAAATTTCAGAAACTTTTTTCCCCAAAAAATATTTTCTAAACCCTAAAAGCACTTGCAGATATGATTGATTGATATATGAACATGAGTTCAAATCCCACCTCTGACACTTGCTATTGTGTAACCATAGATAAAATTTGTTGAGCCTGTTTCCTCATTTGTGAAATAGGATAATAATATTTTCCAATGACCTTTAATCAAGTTCTGTGGTACTTGGGAATATTGTAGTCTCAATTAGCCCAACCTGTATTGGAATAGGAATTCTAGGGTCAGCTAAGTGGTGTAGTGGATAGAGTACCAGCTCTGAAATCAGGAGGACC
Organism: Sminthopsis crassicaudata; assembly: GCF_048593235.1. NCBI lineage: Eukaryota > Metazoa > Chordata > Mammalia > Dasyuromorphia > Dasyuridae > Sminthopsis > Sminthopsis crassicaudata. Next base: position 80,733,600 of record NC_133618.1, on the reverse strand, counting down.
CTGAATTCAAATCTGGTCTCAGACACTTCCTGGCTATGTGACGCTGATCAAATCACTTAACTCCACTTGTCTCAGAAAAAAAAAAAAAAAAGGAATAGGAATTCTAATAAATCATTTCCATCCACCTCTTGAGCTGGTCACTGACTCTCTAAAGTTTCTAGTCATTGGTCCTGATTTCTGCCCTCCATTTTCAAATTTTGGATGGCTAAGTTTATCTTTTTGAATGTTATTTCTCCTTCTTCAATTTGCTGGATTTATTTGTGATATTTTGATGGACTTTTTTTCTTCATAAACACCTTTCTATAAAAAAAAATTGACTTTTCACTTATAGTTCCTTCTTTTTCCACATTTTAATTTTTTTTTATTTTTACCTCTCAATTACTTTGAGTTGAGTAGTAGGAGAATATTATAGTAGTTTGAATGACATTGCCAGCTCTTGAAGAGAGCCAAAGTTATTTTTTTTATTCCTTTTTGTTCCATTTCTTCACATTCTTCCATTCAAAGGTAAATTTCACATTGATGCAAAGAGCTTCCTGTTAGCAATGTTATCATTATCTTTTTTTTTTCCTACTCGACTAGACTGAAACCTTAATATCAAGGGCCAATTTCTTTCCTATTATCATTTCAGACACTGTAATTTAATTAAGGCTCTGCTAGTGTATTATTTGTAGTTTATAATCCAAAAATTCACAGTGATATTAATAGTAGCAAAGACACAATTATTCCTTTCCAGACTCTCCTGTCTTGGAGGATAATAGTGTGTTTTTTTTCTTTTCAATATTTAATAGTATTTTATTTTTCTAAATACATGCAAAGATAGTTTTCAACATTCATCTTTGCAAACCCTTTTGTTCCAAATTTTTCTTCCTTTCTCTCCTTCTCCCTTTTCCCAAGACAGTAAGCAATCTAATATAGGTTAAACATATGCAATTCTTCTAACCATATTTTTCATATTTGTCATGCTGTGCAAGAAAAATAAGATAGAAAGGGGAAAAAATAACAGGACCAAAAAAAACCCCAAGCAAACACCTCAACAAAAAAGGTGAAAATACTATGCTTTGATGCACATTCTATCTCCATAGTTCTCTCTCTGGATGGATGGCATTTTCCATCACCTAAAAATAGAGTTTGATGGATTTGGTATCCACCCACAGGAACAACAAAATAACAAAAATCGCAAACTTATTATGATTTCTAATTTAGTGGGATACACTCTGTGGGGAATGTTGGTAGTTGGTGTGAACCAGGGTCTTTAGGGTCAGCTATAGCACTATGAATGATCAGGTTGGTGTATCTCATTTCTGTCCCAAAAGCAACAGATCACTTGAAAGCTATTTTTTCAATGGCACATTTTCCTCTGGAACACATACACTGGAGAAGGCAGAAAAGAATAAAAACAAAAGACAAAACAGTTGAGAATTATTGGGGAATTTTATGGTGTGTGAGGATTTTTTGGTATATTTTGTTTGTTAATCTGTTTTTTAGTGAAATGGTATGTATGTACTTTCTTAAGCCTTCAAACATCCAGAGATCAATAGTGAAGAATATAAATAAACAACAAAAAGAAGAAAGAAGAAAGTACAACTAGATTTCTCATTATGGTTGTGGAAGAAAGATTCAGGACATACCCTACTAATGGAATTTTGGCTTTCTGACTCAGGTTTGAAGCCCTCCTAATTACCAAAATTAAAAAGCTGGCAGAAAAAGGTTGGACTGGGCTATTTTAAACCTCCCAGAAGGAATATTATTAGAATTGATACATTACAATCGTAATAACAGAGAGAGACTGATTTTCAAGCATTGGAGTTTTAACCACTTGATGCTGTACTGATTACTACTCTGTAATAAGAAGTTTAATATTGTTTCTGTATAATCCAGAAAATCATTCAGTGTCTACTCCATTTTCTCAAAGTATCCACAAAAGCTATCACTAGGTCAAGTGCCTAATGGTAGATATTAAAAAATTTTGACAAAAGAGTAAGGTACTGGCCTCTGTCGTAGACTTTCAGCCCTCTCAGTCACCATTCCTACCAGTCTTTCATTCTTGTTCTGATTAAATGAGTACTTTGATTATGTGGGCTTCCCTTGTTCTTTAACTAGAAAATTGATTCCAGATCACTCATTCCCTATGATTCCTAATTGACATCCACTATGGGAAAAATTATTTTCCTTTGATGTTTTCCCCTGAATTCTTATACCATAATCTCCTATCTTTCCATCCTTGTTCTCTGCCTCATTCTAGCCATTTTTTATTCTCACCAAAATTCTCCCTATTCTGTAAATTCCTCACTTCTTTTCCCTTCTTCATCCTCAACCTTATAGTTAATCAATTCAGCTTTGCAATGTCCTTCAATATTGGCATTATTCCATTGATCATCCACTATTAATGTAATGCCAATCTTTTGTAGTAATCTGCTCCTAAATCATCCTTCTTTACTCCTATTTCTGAGTTAATAAACATAGCTAAAGGAAATCATACAATTGTACTGTGTCCACTACAAATTAATGTCATCCAAGTAAAATGATCCTTCATTAGTACATGGAAGTCCTTTTACCCTTCCTTGATTGACTCTCTAGGGCATTAAAGGAGGACTAGCACTTGTGATGTGAGCCTTCTCAGGACTGCTTATCTACCTTTGATGTCCACTTATCACCTAATTTTCCCCTGTGGCTCCAAGAAGCTGCAGTATATTGTGATATATACAAAGTTTGAGAGACATAATTTCTGGGTAGTTAATCATTTTATTAATAATATTAGCATATTGTTAATAAAAGGAGTTAGTGATTCTCTCAAATGTCAAAGATTGTTTTGGGCCAGAAATTGAAACAAGGTTCTAGGTCACTGATAGAGACAATGTTTATGTACTTAGTTCACACCTTTAAAGGAGTTCACATCTTTAGAGAGCATATATTAAGAGGAGATTCACAAGTCGGGCAGAAATATAAATAAGAAGCTCTCAGGACAAGCCCACAGAAACCCACAAGCCCACTCTCTTGAAGGCGGAGTCAAGATTCATTCCAACTTCCACATTTGTGCTAGCTGGAGACATTTGGAGAGAGCTCTTGGAACCAAGGAGAGAGACAGGCCTTTAAGAAAGCTAACAGGGCCCAGGAAAAGATTTGAGACTTTGAAGGAGACAATAAAGGATTTGAACTTTAACTCCTGGCTGCATTTGGGGTGATTATACTGAACTGAAACAAAGGCTGCTCCCAGAAGCTCCCCAAGAAATCTGCTCCCAGATAACATTACAATTTAGAGAAGAGAACATTACAAAAGACCTATCATGAAATTCACTCAATGTCCTTGGAAGAGTAGGTATTCCTGAGAGATGGCAGTCAACTCTGATTGTTTAACAAGTAATGAGAGAGAATGAGTATTATAAGGAAAAGTGGACTTACCCTGAGGGATTTGACTTTGATCATTTCATTATTTCCAAATCAGCCCAACTTTGGTCAATTTAATCAAAGAATTTGTCCTCACCCAAAATGTAATAGAATACATTAGCCAAGAATCCACTTAGATAAGATGATTTATGAGCGATAAATTTTTAGAGATCAATAATGTACTTCAAAGGCTGTGCTATGAACAAAAAAATAAGACAGGGAAAAAAACCTAGATCTACCCTATAATTGGTTACTAATGATTATTTCTCTCAATGTGCAGTGGCTATAAGCAAACAAAACCATCCTGGCAAATGGGCTAAACCAGGTTGAAGGAAATCAAGAGACCAATGGGTGGATTAGGTGGCTTATTTTACCTCAAGCTTGTTAAGACTTTCTCTGCATAATGGGTAAATAAAAACAATTTGTTCCAAAGGCCTTGGAGACAGCTGAAGCAAGTGCTATGGAGTACTTAGAACTTGGAAAGATATGAAAGATTCCAAGGTCATCCGCTGCATCCTGGTAGATCATTCTGACTTTTGTCTTGCCACTGGTAACTTTGGTAACTCTGAAAGAAAGAATGAGGCTGGTGACTTTGTGCATCTCTGCTTCACTTAAATCCAATTCATGGTCAAATCAAGACATCCCAGGATGTCATTGAACTTCTTTTAAAATAAAGAAAGAACAGACCACAATAATAACACTCAAATCAGTTAGAAACTTTTTTTCAATCCTTCTTAAACTCCCATATCACCCCCAATCCATTCTACTTCAGCACATGATTTTGTCTTCACTGAATAAATTGAGATTGTCATTAACCTGCTGAACTCCATCTCAACACAAAACAATCTCTCTACATTAATATCTGTCCTTTCTTTACTCACAGTTCATAGAATAAGTGGTCTTTTATCCTTATCAAACTAATCTCCATATTAGTGTCCAAGATCTCATTCCCCTCCTATCTATTCTAGGAATTTTACATATTGTCAATTCTCCCTCTCTTCAATCATTCATTATCTATTGGCTCCTTTCCTGCTGCCTACCTGTATGCTAAGGTTTTCCTCATCAAGGGAGCATAGATGTAAAGCTAGAAAAAACAAAAGAAACCCAAATAATACTTTAATTTTGAAAATGAAGAAACTGAGGCATGAATATTTTAAATGACTTTACATTGCTAATAAAACTAATACCTGAAGTGGGATCTGAACACAGATTCTCCTGGTTTCAAGTGCACTGATATACTTATTCTGCAATACTGGCATAATTTGTAAAACAGAAACATCTTTTCTAGACATCTAGGATGACCAATGGGTCATCTCATCTTAGATGTATTATAAGAATCTTAAATGTATTGTTTATACTTATTCACTTTACTTCCTCAGCACTTTTTAAAAAAATAACAGACTTTAGCAGTTGGAAGGCACCTTTAAGGCCATTTATTCCACCATGAAGAAATCCCCATCATAACATTCCTAAAATGTGGTTGTTGAGCTCCTGCTTGAAGACCTCCATGGAAAGGAAATCTATCATGTCCTAAAGCAAATCATTTCACTTTTGAACAGTTTTAATTGTTAAGAAACTTCTTTCAAAAAAGTTCATTTGTTTTACTCAGTTAAGATTTGTCATCTCACCCTCTAATCCCAACCCCAATTCCTAATTAAGAGCATTACAAGCATATCATTATTAAAAACAAATTAATATATATACTACATCTATAAAAATTATCATATTCTGCAATCCCAATCCTTCACCTCTCCATTAAGAAATGGGTAGCACATTTCCTTATTAGTACTTTGAAATCCTGTTATATAGTTATGATGATAATAGCTCAGCACAATAGTATTCCATGACATTTATATACCATAATTTGTTTATCCATTTCCCCTACATATGACTCTCTCAGATTTCCACTCTTTGCCATCTCACAAAACTATTAATATTTTTGTACATCCTCAGTTTGTTTTTCTTAGGGCTCTTCCCTCTTTTAACTACCCTCCCTCTACTGTTTTCTCTTCATATTTTATTCTATTTCCCTGTTGAATGAAATATATTTCTGTACCCAAATTTGTGTATAGTCTTCTTCCTTTTAACTAGTTCAGATGAAGTTCAAGTGTCAGCAACTTCTTCCCAATCTCTCCTCTTTGTATTTATGTACACTTGTGCATCCTGAATGTTAAAATAATTTGATCTGTCTTATAAATATGACAAATTGGATAGTGTCCCATATTTAGGACCTGGAATTCAGCTTCTTACTGGTCATTGGAGTAGCTCTCAGTGTATTCATGCCTCACCCATCCCCATTATTTGCAGACCTTCCTAAGTTGTCCTTGGCTGGACAAAAGATACACCGATGTTTTATGAATTTTCTCATCATGATTTGTGCTTTGTATTTCATAGATCTGCTTGGAAGAGTTTATGGCTGGGAGCATACCATATTTCTTCCTAAGCCATCTTGGCTCTACTACTTGTACTCTTTTGCAGCTTTCACTCATTGTCCCTCGTAAATCCTCTGCCCACTTCCCCTAGATTCACTAAGTAACTAAACCTAATCTCTTTTCAATATAACATCCCTTTAAATACTTGACACAGTCATTTTGCCCCTTCACCCATTCTTTTCTCCAGGCTAAACATTCCCCATTCCTTATATGTCATGAATTCAAGGTCCTTCATAATCCTGCTTGCCCTCCTCTAGACATGTTTCAATTTATTAATATTCTTTTTATATATTAACTGAACACAACAGTCCAAAGGAGATCTGAAAACATGAGAGTACAGAAGGATTATCATTTCCTTGTGATTTCTAAAAGCTATCCTCCTCTAAATGTGGCCCAAGACTACTCTAGTGTTTTTTTTTTTTGTCTTCCCCACCACACTGCTAACTCATCTTGAAGTCCACTAAAACCTCCAGAACCTTTTAAAAAGGATTACTATCTATCCATGCTTCTTCCATCTTATATTTATAGATTATTTGTACCCAAATATAAAACTTTTCTTTTATCATCACTGAATTTTATCTTATTAGATTCAGCCTAATGCTGTAACTTTCAAGGTACTTTTCAATCATTACACTATTATCTAGTGTTAATTATTCCTACCAGATATATATTACTCAGATTTTTAAAATGTCTATAATCTTTCAATAACAGATTATTTCCTTCATTAGGAGAATCTCTTTAATAAATTTTAGAATGAAGTAGTTAAGGTTCCAAAAATTCCCATACCCCCAAATCATTTTTCTTTCCAGTTGGAGGGAATGAGACTCAGAAAAGAATTTACACATTCAATAAGTATATAGAAAAATATTAAAGAAAATTTCATCTAAGATCCCTTCTCACAAAGAACATTTCCCTTTTTGGTTTCCTAGAAATGGCTTAGACAAATGATGTCCCTTAACTTTCAGGTATTATTCACCCTCATTGATCATTGAATTTTGGTATTCTTGGTAAACCTCAGAGGGCAGAAATCTGTACCAAGCTGAATAGGGGTGGGGTGGAAGGGGTCAGATTTATTTATTTAGAATTAAAGCCAGAAATGAATGATACAGTTCTAGTGACCAAAAGTTATTAGGTTTAATGAATAGAATCATAAAACCACAAAATCTCTCCGTTAGAGGACCACAGAGTTCACATAGCTCAATCCCTTTACTAAATACTCACCAAATAATCATCCAAATTTTGTTTGAAGATCTCCAATGAGGAACTTAGCTCTTCCCAATGCAGCAATTCTCCTTTTGTATAACACTCTTTACTATGGAAATTTTTCCTATAACTATCTTAAATTTGTCTCTCAGAAATATTTTGCCCATAGCTTGTAGTTCTACCACCTGAAGCCAGTGATAGATAGATAGATAGGTAGATAAGTTGAATTTAATTTTTTAAAAAAATAAATGAATGGGTAAATTAATGAACAAACAAATTTAATCACTAGTCTACCTAGCTACTTTTTAAAAAATATTTGGAGAATGCTATTGTCTTTATTAAGCCTTTTTCAAGCTCAATAACCCCAGTCTCCTTAATCGATAATTATATGGAAAGAATTTGAGGTTTCTCATTATCTTGTTACCTTCTCGAGAACATTCTCCATTTGATCAATATCTTTGTTAAAAGTTCCCAGAGTTGAATACAATATTCCTGGTTTATTTTGAATAAAATAAAAATTCAACAATATTATCAACTCCTTTGTCCTAAACACTATATCTTTCTTAATGTAATCTAAAATTGTCTTTATACTTTTGCTTGCCATACTATACTGCTAACTTATGGTGAGCTTGCAGCACATTAAATCTCTGAATATTTTTTGCCACTGTTCTTTAGCTATGTGTTGCCTATCTTGGATTTCTGAGATGGGTTTTTAAAGAATCTGAACCTACAACTTTATATTTATCCCTATTGCATTTAATCTTGCTAAATTTAGCCATTCTGAATCAGTTTTAGAAGATTTGGAGCATTGCAGATTGAACCTTATGCACAGACATGAGCGGAGGTGTAGGAGCTATTCTGAGATTTATTTAGACAAAAGTTTGCCTGTTTGGAGTCAAGTGAAAAGAAGCCAAGCATGGACATTCCAAGCCTGCCACTGATATTGAATCTTATAGCTTCTGTTGAATTAGTTTATAAAATGTATTGTCTATAGAAGGGATTTTTTTGAGTAATTGATCAATAATAATCTAAATTCAGATATTCATGGAAGTACATGTGTTTATAAAACATAATATCCAGGAAAAATAACTAATAGTGAAATTGAACCTAATGATAAATAAATCATAGAAGATTTGACAGAGAAGTCACCAGATAAAGAGTGTTCAAATGGTGAAAGCACTAGATTTGGAGTCAGACAGCCTTGAGTTTAAAGTTTGTTTCAGATACTTAACTGTGTAATCTTGAACCTCAACTTTCCTAACCTCAATTTCTTCATATATCTAATAAGAATAACCATATCACCTGCTTCATGGTTTGTTGTGAGAATCAAATAAATAAGCAGGAAAAAATCGCTTTGCAAATTTTAACCATTTTATTAATGCAAACTATTATTATTATTATTCTAAAGGGCTTCTTAATTCTTAGGATCAATGTGAATAACATGACATAAGAATGCTTTAATCTCATGCGTATCTATATCCTTTTCTCAGGTAACCTTGTTTTTTTCTGCAAAGATCGAATTAATGAAATTAATATAGGGATAAGACATGAGAGAAGATCTATGATAGGCTGTCCCCATGGTGATTTTGATGTATTGGTCTGGTTCATTAGATTGTTAGAAGCACTTTCTATATGCAGTGCCTCTTCTAAAGACTATAAACTTGTAACCACTTAACTTCATCCAGAGATTAGAATTAAACTGCCAGCAGACACAAAGATCTAATTAGATCCATGTATCCACCCCCAAAAATCTTGGTTTACAAAAGCAGTTACATAAGGTTAAGAATGGCAGAACATATGATTAGAAATTAATTCATCTGAAAAATAGGTGAAGGTTTTAGTGGACTTCAAGTTCAACACAAACCAATAATAGTAGTGACTACCAGAAATATAATGTCACTTTAGGCTTCATTAAGAATGGCATAGTGTCTAGGAATAAAAAGACCATATTTTCAATTTTTTCCATTCAAATTGCCTATGAAATGTTCTGATTATTGCATTTTAGTGAGGATATTAATAAGTTGAAAAGAATCCAAGGAGAAGAGCAAGAATTATTACTGAAGAGCCTAACATTTATCTTTATTGGTTAAAAGAACAAAGAATGTTTGTTCTGGGGGACAGAATAGGGGCAAAAGATACAAATTACAAAGAAGCAGATCTTTGCTTGATTTCAGGAAAATTTTCTTAATAATTATAGATATCTCAAATTGAGATGGGTTTCCTTGGGATGTAGTAGGTTGTCCCTCACTTCTGTCTGGTTAATTTACATATTAGTTATGTTGCATGGTGGGTGGAGGAATTTTTCTTTATGAATAAAATGGACTAGATAGCTAATTTAAGTAACAAGTAATTAACACCTAGAAAAATGGAGAAAATAAGAGTCCAAAAATTCAATGATATAATAAGACATATAAGTGTAAAATCAAAATCAGTAGAAATAGAAAACCACATGAGATAGCTACTAGAAAAAACAAAAAACCTTGGGAACTAGAGTATAAATGTTGAGACAGAAACTAAACATGTCCAGGTACTTTATGGAGCTTAAGCTATTAGATATAAGATGAAAGGTAAATGTTTCTCACAGAGTTACTATAAAGTTTAGTCTCAGACAACTATCACTATATTTCTTTGATCTCTGTAGATCTTATATAGGACTTATGTTACATTCAATGGCTCTACTACTGTTGTCAGTAAGCCATCTACTTAAGAGTCAGAAGATTCTTATATTATATTCTTATTCTTATGTTCCATCTAAAACAGAAGTTACATGTACAGGTGATTTAACAAGTAATTGAGTAGAAATGAAGCAATTCTCATTGATGGAGTAATCACATTTGGGTCAGAATTAGGAGAAAAACAAATTTAGTGCAAAATCCAAGCTGGGATTGTATTTGGATATCTTCAGAGTCCTGAAATTTAATAAGTAAAGGCAAGTGGGTAAAAACAGCACAAGATTAATGATATAGGCTAGAAGGTCAATAGTTAATCAGAAACAAATTACAGGAAGTGCAAGAGTTAACCATTTATCTTGACTAACATTTCTCCACAATGCTTTGCTCTACAAAAAGATGATAATTTGTTTATATCAGCTATTTGCAGTTTTCACTCCACCACTATACTTAGCCTCCACCCTTAATCATTGATGTAGACTTTCTGTGTACCCTGCCAGCTGCTAATATGTTATAGAAGTAGCTGAGAGTATAGGGAGGCATTACTGTGATATATATTCCCTTCACTACAAATTTTGTAGACTGTTCTTATACAAAATCTATATTTGATTCAATAAAATGGTAAATCTGTGATGACAATGTAATTAAGAATCAACCATAGGTTTCATCACTGAATATGAAGATAAGAGTATGAGGGACATATTTGAGAGATCCTATGATATCAAAATAAGGATAACATAATTATAAAAATTCAGAAGAAGTAGAGATCACATGCATTTTCAGTGAAGGCAGCCCAGTTCATCATTAGAGATCTTTCTGGAGAGGCTACATAACCACTGAAACCATGTCTACCTCATAGCCAACAGACACTTTGGGAAAGAAAAAATAGTGTTTTAGATTTTATTTCCTCTGGGAAAAACAGCATAGAATGCTTTTTTGAGTATGAAAAGTGAGATTAAGCTATGGGGGGAAATAGCATTATCAATTTGTATCATTAAGTCAAATTTATCAACCAATTATTTTCATTCATCTTAATGCTGATTTGTGTCCAAGCTGGGGAGACCCAGGGCATATATAGCTTTCCATTCCAGGAGTTTAGCCAAGCTTTGCAGAAGAATGTAGCATTGAATGCAGAAACAGCATAGCATATAAGAAATGGGACACCTGACTTTTAATTCTGGTGTCACTTACTGAATTGCTACTGAGTGAGTAGTATCATAAGAGCTGCAATGGGCAATAGAAAATGGTCCCTGAACTCCAAGACACTAACTTTTTCCATAACCTTGAAGGTTTTCTTTTGATCTCCATTAGACTTTCCTCATAAAATGGGAATGAGAATATTTGATGTATAACCTGTACATAAGTGACATTTGGCTCAAGTTTTATTATAGTACAGGATTACATGAGTGAGACACTGAAATCCTTAAAAGAGAGACAATCCATAATTGTCAGGCACTGGCTGACACCCAAGATTCAGCAGAGACCAATCACTCGCTGACATCAGAGAATATTTTCAGGAACTAACATACAATATACAACACTAACTCTCTAACTTAATGACCTGTACTCAGAAGTCTTTTAAGAGTCATATTGATTTATTTTCCATTGATTTTTTGAAGAGGTATTTCACTTTTATCCTACTGCTTTCAAACTATGTCTTGTAAACGGTCTCAAGTGATACCCAACTCAAGAAAATTAGCCAAATAGTAGGAGTTCTCCAGAAATACTTAAATATAGATTAGGCCAAGAATGTACTTTAAAACATTATCTAGAGTCAGTCAGAAGCATCTATGTCTCATAAGGGATCTTGGAGAACCAAATGTCATAAGAAGAGGAATAAATTCAAGGTCAAATGGTAGATATTATCATGAATACTCTCTTCTTTAGAAAGGATACCATGATATCTTACTACTAGTGTCCTACAACCCTTCTCAAAGGCACATGTAAATAGGAGTCTGATTGGGATAACTCAAATTGGATTATAGAGCCCATTATTAATTTTCAATGTGAGTATTTATACCTTGGAAATCAGTAATTCGGGACTTGATTCTTTGATTCAAGCTATTGCTTGAACTTAGGTCTTCTGAATCTCAGACCAGAAATCTTTTAACTATACAACATTACTTCCATAGGAACTCTCATCTTAAAAGTATTCAATTTCAGTAGTCATAGAGAGTTGCCATTATTATAGCACTTTAATGTTTACAAAATATTTTACATACAAAGAGTCTAGACTTGAGAGTGATGAAAAATGCTAATAATTCAAATTGAACTTGAAATGCATGACATTGCATTAATTTTTTTTGGAGAATCAATTGTTAAATATTCATCAGTACACCCCAACCTAGCAGACTAGGCAAGATGAGAGGCTTTTCTTAACACTACTCATCCTTGCTGTTTGTACTTAGCCTTGTCTCTAGCTAGTAGCAGACATGGAAGACAAATGATACTTTTGGAACCACTTCTTGGAAAATTTAAATCTCAAGAAACACGTGGTTGTTGTTCAGTTCTTTTGATCATATCTGACTCTTTGTGACTTAATTTGGTGTTTCCTTGGCAAAGATACTGGAGTAGTTGCTATTTCCTTCTCCAGCTCATTTTACAGATGAGAAAGCTGAGTCAAACAAGATTAAAAGGGACTTTTCTCAAAGTCACACAGCTGGTGAGTATCTGAGGCCAGTAGTTTTTCCTGACTTTAAACCTGATGATCTATATCTGTGTCACCTACCTGACCCTCAGGAGGCACATGTGAAATTGAATCCATTGCCAGCCCTTTGGTATTTTCTGTACCAATGACCTCCAATAGCTTCCAGTACTGAACCATGCACAAGACTACTCCAAGGATACACTAGCCAAGAGAAGGCAACCAGTAGTCTCACTACTTTGTCATATGATTTTTTACTTTATTCTTGTTTGTTCCACTAGCAACATACTTAGTTCTGTATCAAGAAGTCCAACTTGGGAACAACTAGCTCAGTACTCTGTGCAACTGTGCTTTGATAAGCTACCTTCCTACCCTACAGATCATTGATTCAATGAATGATTTTAAAAAACATTAGGTACTACTTTAGGCATACAGCCTAGACTTTCTGATTATAGCCTTAGAGGCTGAAAGGGTCAAGATGGTATAAGCAGAAAGAGGGCTTTATTTGGAATCAAAGTGGGTTCAAATTATGACTCTGCCACAAAATATCCATGTTATCTTACACAAGTGATTTAACTTCTCAGTGTCTCAGTTTCCTCATCTGGTTAAGGCATGGACAATCACTAAGGTCTCTTCCTTATATAGCTTTGATATACTGGTGCTATGAGATCCAATCCCCTGTCCATTTAGCCTGACCTGATTCTCAACTTTGGGTGGGCCAATTGATAGTTTCAGAAAAAAAAGAGCATGGGATGTTGATATGAATGAATTAGTCTTGCCAAGGCACACAGGATTATGAACTTTGCACATTACCCAAGAAGAAGAATATCTCAAAATGTGTTTTGTCTAATTAAAGAAACAACTAGTCAAATAAACAGAGTAGTCCTTCCCATTTGTGTCAGGGCCCAGGCTCTTAAATTTGACTACAGTTTTATAATTCTTCCCTCACTTCTGTAATTTAAAAAATTAATGTTTTGAATAGAATTCCATCCTACAGCCAACATATTCCCTTCAGACTATTCCTTTTTTTATACAAAATGTCACTTGAGCTTGCAAGGCAAAATGTGCTTGATAATATACTTGGCAAACTTGGTTCACCTCCCTTCCGGCATGGTTCCCAGAAAAGGTCTTGATACCTCATAAAAAAATCAAAGACTTTATTAAAGTTCAGGGCTGCCTATTTTTTCATACCTGAAGACTCAGCAATGTGTTTTGCCAAATACTAAGCACAGGGAAGCAGTCAATAATAAAACAACAAAGAAACACGCATTAGCAAGCTGGAAATCTAATTATTTTGCATGGCTTCTTATACTTGGTAATAGACTTGTAGTGTTATGAAACAATGTTCACATCTCACATGAATAATTTTTAAATCCTTCATTTTATCAATTTATCTGAGATAATGTAACTAAGTTTTCAAATTCCATTAAATTTTTAATCTACTGGGTTTTTTTTTAATCCTTAGTATATTAGGGTTACCAGGTATCTTAAAGATCATTAAGCCCAACTCCTTTATTTGATATTTAGGTAAAGTGAGGTATAGAGAGGTTCATTCTCCCCCTCAAGGTCATATTGCTCAATAGTGACAAAGATATTGCTTGAATTTTGGTGTCCCAAATTTCAGACGAGTAATCTTTGCACTACCCAATACTACTTCTATGGAAGGAGTTTTCTTCTCAAAAGTGTGGATCTCAAGACCTCCAACTGAAATAGATAGTTGTCATTATTATAGCACTTTAATATCAGTAAAATGCTTTACATATATATATATATATATATATATATATATATATATACATATATATATATATATATATATATATATATATATGTATAGCTAGCCTTCAAATCACAACCTCTCTGATGTGATAGATAATATAATAATAATTATTATCATTCCATTTTACACATTAAAAGGCTGGAACTCAAAATAGTTATGGAACCTGCCCTTGATCACAGAGACAGAGATAAGAGGTGGAATTTGGTTCAGGTCTTTCTGAAAACAAGTTCATTTCTCTATAGAAACCTAACTCTAGAATTTTTATTTATGTGACCTTGAGCATCTGCAAAATTAGTGGAGTTAGACTACATGCAACATAGAATACATATACTACACTTCCACTATAAATTTATCTTATCCAACAATCTACTATGCCATATTTGTTGTTATTTAGTCGTTTTTCAGTTGTGTCTAGCTCCATTACCTCATTTGTGGTTTTCTTGGGAAAGATGCTGGAATAATTTGCCATTTCCTTCTCCAACTTATTTTTCAGATGAGGAAACGGAAACAAACAGAGTTAAGTTTTTCCCCAAAGTCACACAGCTAGTAAGTGTCTGAAGCAAGATTTAAATGAGTCTTCATGGGGACCAAGATTCCATCTACTGTACCACCTTGCTGTCCTATACCATGTAGCCTTTTCTATTATCCATCAATCAATCAACATACATTTAATTAGGTGCCTACTGTGGGTCAATAACTATGCTAAAAGTAAGGGATTTAAGGGCAAAGAATGAAATAATTCCCCTTGGCAAGAAACTTACATTCTAATTGAGGGAACATATATATGCACACATATAGCATAGTAAATGAATAAAAATCTACACAAAGGATTGTAAAGGTATTTTGGGAGAGAGGCACTAGCAGTTAGAGGGACCAAGAAGTCCTTGTGCAGATGATTTTTCTTGATCTATACCTTAAAGAAAGAGGAAGAATCTATGAGTCAGAAGAAAGAGGGTGTTTATTCTTGGCATGGGGGTTAGCCAGTAGAAAGGAAGAAAGACAATGTATGAGGAAGAAAGTAGTCAGTTGGTTTGAACTGCAGAAGGTGGAAGGGGAATAATGTCCAATGAGACTGGAATGACAGTATTGTCAAAGGTTCAGTTACTATGGTGAGGCAGCATGCTTTCCATGAAATCCTTTCACTCTTCTTTCTGCTCTATCCATCCATCCATCAACAAGTATTTATAAAGTGTCTCCCATGTATGAGACACTATGCTAGACTCTAGATATACAAAGACAGAAAATAAAGAGTTCCTTGCCCTCACAGAGCTTATATTCTATCAAGAGGAAAAATATGGACATGATTTTTTATGCACAAAATAAACTCATAAATACAAGAAGATTTGGGGGAGGGAAATGATGAGCTAGAGAAAATGGAAAAGATTTTTCCATGGGATATTTTTCAGAATAAACTCATTAAATTTTTCTCTATAACACACATACACACCCCATATACCTCATTAGAAGATCCTACTATTCTATGTCTACCAAAAGTGGTAAGTTCTTCCAAAAAAAAAAAACTCAATGGCTCATAATGCTTTTGCATCTGTCATAGGGTGCCATAAAAAATAAAGACTTAGAAAAGCTTTAATAAAACTTGGAGGCCTGAGTTAAATCCCCATACTCCTATAACATCAGCTGGGTCAATTACGAGCAAAATTAAGTTATGGAATAGATTTAAGGTAGTTTGAATCAATTTTTATACCATATAGATTGATTTGAGTACTCTTTATGAGACTTGGGAGCAAAGTCAACTATTTGAAGACTCCGATTGAAAGCTCTTAAGATCCAGAGACTTTATTGTGTTTTAACTTCTTCCCAGGAAAAAGGACTGGTATGGGGTGGGGAACAGTGGGGAATAAGAATTTATTAAGTGCCTACAATCTGTCAGGCACTGTGCTATTCATTTTACAAATATTATCTCATTTGAGATCAAATAAATACTGTTTCCATCCCTGTCTTAAATCTGAGGCAATCAAAGTTAAGTTACTTTCTCAGGGATACACAGCTAGTAAATGTCCAAAGCAATATTTAAATATAGGTCTTCCTAACTCCAGCTCTGGCATTTTATCTACTGAACTAACTAGTTGTCTGTCTTTTTAATTTGCTTTTTACTTATTATTTAACTAGCTTGGACACTGCTTTTAACTAGGAGAATTTGAAAGTATTTTCTGAAAAGATAAGTATGACAATGACCTGAAAAATGATTCAGCCAATAGTATTTGGCTCAAAACAATGGAAAAGCTACCTAGCCTAGTTTGTAGGCCTTAGCCAGTTGGGTAGAGAAGGGTACCGGGCCCTAACCATCTTTGTACAGACTCTAGAAACAGACTGGGAGGAGTGGGGGTGGGCCAGAATTGGGGCATGTGTAGGCCCATTTAGCTGGAAATAGACATGGGGACCATATGAGTCATTGTTGAGTAGGACCAAGCCATCTGGGTGGACTACCAACTGAAGTAGGCCCATGTGGGACCTTTTTGTCATTTTGATGGGGATACCCTTAACTTTGTTACAAGGATAATAGATAAGCTATTATTCTCTGAGGTTGATTTTTAGGATTCTGGTTGCTATTAATCAAGGGTAAAGTATTATGGGTCAAAATACAGATCTAAAAACTGGGAAGTCTTAAATTAACCCCCTGTGCTCCCACACTGCCAGTTTACAATTAAGAATTATGAGCAAAAAAAAAAAATTATGAAACAAATCTGTGCCATTGAGTTAACATTAACTATGAGAAATAAATTAATCTCGAAGCCACAGTTGTGAATCCTTAAGAAGTTATGAAGTCAAGATGAGATTTTAAGTTTAGTTCTTGAAATCCCAGAGTACTTCTTTGCTTATTGCTTTCTAGCCTTCTTTCAAGGGACTTTACTTTTCTTAGAACTGCCTTTTAATAAGCTTGGTAAATGCTCTTCTTATCTGGGAGCTTTTGAATATGTGACTATTGGAGTGATTTGGCTCTGAGTGATCCATTATGCTAAATTTTGAACCACTACCAGCATAACAACACATACTTAAGCCATAACTTTAATGAATTGCTAAATTAGTAGACTATAAATTCCATGAAACCAGATTCAGTATCTTCTCTACGATTAAAAAAATACATATCAAAGTATTGTATCCCTTCCCATCAATGATCCATTAGTAAGAATTGAAAGGTACATTTCTCATGATGGAAACAGCCAATGGAATTAGAGAATCATCTCACTCCAATTCCAAAAAGGCATTTTCTATTTTGTCAGAAGCCTGCCCACCACTAGAGAGGAGAAAAAGGTCTTAATGTCAAAAATATAAGCAGGTAGCTCATTCTCTCAGCACTTCTCTTGTAACTAGTCAATTTGCCTCATGTCCATTTTAACCATGTTCATTTCTTGTTTGTGGTAACAAAAAGAAATGCTGGCATTCTCAAAGCCACGGGCACAATGCAAGACTCATTCTGAGGTATCCTCCCTGTTTTAGGACTCTCTAGGGACCTGGAGGGAAATTACACACAAGGGGAGGACCCAGGAACCTCAGTAACAACTGACATTTAATCAGTCTTTCTCCTGAGCTCCAGTCTTACATCATGAATTGCCCATAGACTGGATGTCCTATAAACATTTCAAATTCAACATTCTGTCAGATTCAAATTCTGTCCAAAACAGATTCATTGTTTGCCCCCTAAAAAAACCCACCCTACTCCTGAGCCAGCCTTTCACAGTACAAGCTACCATCAATCTTCTAGTCATCTATAATCCCAACGTCATCATCATTCTTGATTCCTCATTCTCACTCACCTCATAAATAGAATCAGCTACCAAATATGGTCAGGTTTATTTCTAAAACATTTCTTGAATACTTTCCATTTTTTCTACTCACAGAGCCATTACCCAAGTTCAGGCTCCTATCACTACTCTACTGGAATATTGCAATTCCCTTCTAATAGGTCTGCCTAATTCAAGGCTCTCCCCAGGTCAATCTATCTTCCACAGTCATCAGAAATTATTCTCCTAAAACACAGGTCTGCCTATATATCATTCCCCCAACCCCGTTCAATAAATTTCACTGACTTCCTATTACATCTAAGATCAAAAATAAACGCGATTACTTTTTAAACATCCCCCACCCTATTTTTGTAGACTCCTTTTACATTATTCTGCACCCTGGGCTCTTGTCCAGCCAAACTGGCCCACTTACTGTTCTTTATGCAGTATGTCCTATTGCCCATGTCTGAAATGCACTCCCTTCTCACCTCCATCTCCTGGAATATCTAATTTCCCTAAAGATTCAGCTCAGCAAGAGGCAGAAGAACTATCTTCTGCCCTACTCCTTAATCCTTTTAGAATCCTTTGTTTCTCTTAAAACATTGTTCAAATGAATATTTTTCTAATCTCCACTCCCTGCATAGTCATTAATGCCCTTAATTGTATTTAGATAGACATATATACATAACTATATACACATACATTCTATTTTTCAATAGTGTCTAATTCTTTAGGACCCCATTTTTTTTTTTAACAAAGATACTGAATTTTGCCATTTCTTTCTCCAGCTCATTTTACAAGTAAGCTACACACAGTTATTAAATGTATGAGACCAGATTTAAGCTCAGGAAGATAAGTTTTCCAAAGTCCATGCTTGAGATCTCTATCCACTATACTACCTACCTGCTCTATATATAGATATAAATTATGCATTGCATAAATGCATAAAATAAAATATCATTTTCTTGAGAAAAGAAATTGATTTATTCTTGTCTATGCCCAAATCTCAGTACTGAACTTGGCACATAGAAGCCACATAAATGCTTATTAATCTTCATCTGTAAAATGACAGTTTTAGGCTTGATAGAGTCTAAGGTTCCTATGATAACTTGCCTGCCACTTTTTCCTACTTTCTCTGATACTCCTAAAGCACTTAGCACAACCATAGCAAACTGGAATTGTTTTCAAAATGTGTACCATAAATCCCCTTAAACAATATTTATCTTAATGTCAGTGACTTACTAACATTCAAAATCAGTTTATAAATATCTTGGGGCTAATTACTGTCCCCTACAGTATGGAATACTCCAGTTATATAGATACTGCAATTCTCTGCCTACAAAATACCAGTTAATTGTTTGCCTTTCATATCTGCTGCTGATACCTCTCTAACTCCTTATGTGTTATTATATTAGAAAAATAGATAAGGGAACATTGCTTCTCATCTTAGAATGAGGTTGATCTTTAAAAAAAATTTTTCAAGCTCTGATACCCCATGAACATTTGCATTAGTAAGATCAAATGATAATAGTGGCCTGGGAAAGTAATGTTCTAGAAGATGGTGTTAAGAGATCCATAGATCCATAGGGCATTTGGATAAAGAAAGTACTTTTTTTTTATAGTGATGTGCTGCCTGTATCACCTATTATCATATGACTCTACCCTATGGATATTTAACATACAACTATATAAAATAAATGTATTTTTAGAGATCATCTTTAATTAGAAAACACCAGAATTAAGGAAAAATAAGAAAATTCCAGCCATGAGAGAAAGCCAGTGAAAATGCATAAAGGCAAGAGATGAAATATATTGGCCCTAGGAATGCCAAAGAGGTCACTAGTTCTCAGAGTATGTATTAGTAAATAAAGTGTAAAAAAACAGGAAAAATAATAGGGAACCAGGAGGGAGAATTTTTTTCCCCCAGGAAAATCCAACTTAACTATTATTATTATTATTTTGTTGTTGGTATTGAGGCAATTAGGGTTAAGTGACTTGCCCAGGGTCACACAGATAAGAAGTGTTAAGTGTTTAAAACCAGATTTGAACTAAGGTTCTCCTGATTTCAGGGATGGTCGTCTATATTCTGTGTCACCTAGCTGCCCCCAATTTTATTTCTTTAATATTGTGAATCGGAAGGGGAAGATAAAGGTGCCAGGAAGAAGATAGTGAGAGATGGCCATCAAGAAAGAACCTAAGGGTCAATAGCAAAGGCATTGTGGATATTGGAGGAAAACTGGGGGATGAAGTTGGGGTCATCCTGAAGTTGGGGATGTTGGAACAGAGCTTGGATCTCTTAATAGGGAAACTGCTGAGGTACACATCACTCAGGGGAAGCCGTGGTTTCTGTCTAAAGAGAGAAAGAATTCTAGAGAGAAAAAAAAAATCTCTATGGAGAATTTTGAAGGCTAAACCAATAAGTTTCCATAATTTACTGGCACCAACATTCACTTAAAATAATGTTTGTTTACCCCAAAGAAAATATCTAAGACAGGAAAGCCCAACTTCTCATTAGACTTAAATTTGGTTCCTGTAACACAAGTCATTGGGGGAATTAGTTTACTAAAACTTATCTGTCCAACTCTCTTGTCCATTAAAATGTAAGTTATTTATCCTGAATCCATGCATTGACATTAGCATTAGGTTTAGAGACAATCCTAATTCCTGGCAGAAGCTTTGGGGGAAAAAATCAATTATCAATATCAAACCAGCATCTCTATAAGAGAGGTATAATAAAAATACAATGTTCAGGGGAAAACTTTTCATCACAAAGAATTCTTGGATAAAGAAAGGAATTCATTTTATAGAGCTGTCAATCCAAAACCTTTTACAAGCTATAAATTCAGCTAGAGGGAAAACTATGCCCAGGTTCACTTGAAAATTTAAACTATACCTTTAATTTATGGTGAGTCATTTTAGTTTTAGGTGTTCAATGGCATAGATCAAAAACCAAGAAATTGAAAATAAAAGCTGAGATTTCTCTTAGTACTTCAGTTTTATCTGATCATTTATAGTTAACTTTTGCCAACAGTCTCCATTTTTAAAAAGCAGCAGCTAAGAAAATCTCAGCTGTTTGACAAGTAGAAAAGAGTGAAATGTAGGAAGGTCATTAAAAAGTCATATGGGGATTCAAAACTATGTTCAATTAAAAATTTCAGAGAACAACTTAATTTGACAAAGTATGATTTTTTCAAAGGCTCTCTTGATACAGGTAGAGAATGGGAAAAGTTGATAAATTTCATAATATGAAGTACCAAAATTAATTAACAAAAGAACATTTTCTTGTTTTTTTTAATGGGCTTTTTATGGTATTATAATATAGTAGAGAAAAGCAAGTAAAGTAAGAAGTCCAATGGATTGCTGTAGATCTTCCTTTTTTGAAGAGCTCCTTGTTAAATCACTTGGGAATAATGAAGTCCCTTCCTGACAATATTTTATAACATCAAAAAATAAATATCACTCACCAGATTCTGACTTTTGTTGGAACATATTTCTTTACTTTATGATTCTTGGATTATAAAATCCAGTGCTATAAAATAGGGAGTCAATCTACCAATCAACAGACATTTGAGCACCTTCTCCAAGTATGAGAGGATGCCATTGAATACAATGGAATCGATAGATAGAGTGAAGGAGAAAGAGTGATGGGACTGGAACCAGGAAGACTTCTTCCTCAGTTCAAATCCAACCTCAGACATTTATTAGATATGCAACCCTGAACAAATCATTTACCCCTTTGCCTCAGTTTCCCCATCTGTAAAATGAGCTGGAGAAGGAAATAGCAAACCACTCCAGTATCTTTGCTAAGAAAACCTCAAATCAAGTCATGAAAAGTCTGATGTGACTGAAATGACTGAAAAATAACTTAAAGAGGAAGGGCATACCAAACAAGGGAAATGTAGTGTAGTGTATTATTATGCACAGATAAATTAGGAATTAACGTTTGCTTTATGATAATAAAACTAAGCCACAGTGAGGTGAAATTATTTGTTTATGCTTCATATAGTTAATTAGTCAGTTAAAAAACATTTATTAAGTGCCTACAAAATGCACTTAATGTGTATGCACTTGTTCCAGGGATACAAAGGGGAAAGACAATCCCTGCCCCCAAGGAGCTCACCATAAAAAGGAAGTAAATTGGAGGGGATGGAGGCAAGACCAAGTCCTGTAACTGGGTGGGAACTTACATGATAGCTGTTACAGATGCCCTCCTTTAGTGGAGGATTTGGAAGAAGCTCTATTGTCTACCTACCCTCTATCCTCTTCAGTCCTAGGGAAGGAGGAGTTCTAAGACCAGGGGTATTGAAAAGGTGTGTACTTCAGAACTGATGCACTCATGCAGTATGATGAATTTCTGGAGACTACAAATCCCAGGAGATCAGGCCAAGTGGGGAAAAACTCAGGCCCAGTAGAATAAAATTTTCCAAACTGACTCCTAGTTCAGTACTCTTTCCATGTACCAGAGGTACTCAGTTAACTGTCTTTATTTTTTCTTAAAGTGACCACACATTTGTTCTTGAAAAGCAAGGAAGTCAAATCAGCCATTACTTAAAGAAATTAATTCAAGCTATTCATTGGAAGGACAAATACAGAAGCTGAAATTTAAAATACTTTGGTCACTTGATAGGACTTACTGGAAATATATTATATATAGGAAATATATAATATAATGAAAAGATAGGACTTATTGGAAAAAACTCTGATGTTGGGCAAGATTGACTGCAAAAGGAAAAGGGCTCAGCAGAGGATGAGATAAATAGACAGTATCACAAAAACAAACATGAACCTGGACAGACTTTGAGAGATAGTGGAAGATAGAAGGGCCTGGTGTCATGAAGAGTTGAATATAGTTGAACAACTAAACATATTTTTACATTAATAATTTCATAGAGGTTTGCCTTGGGGATGTTCCCCCTGGACTTTTGTCCCAAGACTTGACAGGTAGGCAAAGGCATTGGAGGACTATACGGGAGGGGCCTACCAAGTTTCTTTTTACCCAATCTCCCAATATTATATTTTCTTTAGGAAGGATTGATTCTTCCTTACTAAATGTCTAGTTGTTCACTCAATTGTTAATAATTGGATATGTCTTTAAAAAAAACAAGCATTCATTGAATAAATACTCTTTTTAAATGTCCTATTTTTAAAATTCTGAAGTATGTGCATTCAGAAGAAAAACTCTTGATTATAAGGGCTTTTTTCCTACAGTTTTCATAATAGTCTAACAGTGAGCAGCAGGACTTTAGGCCCACAGAGACTAAAATTGGGAACAAAAAAAAATCAATTTCATTCTAATGAAATTTCTAACACTTGCTGTACAGAAACAATTGAACCCAAGGAGAATTATTCATTTTCTAGTAAACTAATCTTTGTAAGGAATATTAATTTCTTTGCTAAGCGGATTATAGGAAATATTCCCTACTACTGAGAAAAAAAAAAAGTAGAATTCCTTTTCTTTGCATTCTGGAAATTGATTCAAGGTTTCAGAAAAAACCCTTTAGAAGAGATATTTTTTAAAATAACTTTTGATTGGTCTGTATTCCACTTGTTTCAAATAATCTTGGAAGGAAAGGCACATTTTGCAATGATCAACATAAGATTTTGAGTTTGGGGACGTTCAAAAATATGTAACTATTCATTTTCATTTGTTCTTTTTAAATTATTTTTCCTATCTTCAATATGGTAATTGATCAGATTGCCCTGATCAATTTCATGATTTGTCTCAATCAATTTTTTGATGTTTTTATGGCAAGTGCCTTTGTATAGGGCCAAGAAAAAAAATATGGATTTGTGCAATTAAAATTCCTGACTAGTTTCCAGTGACAGGCAACTCCCAAGGGGATCGTTTAGCTATATTGCAGAAGGGAAGATTCTTAGGAATCACCTTCTTTGTACCAGTCTCCTGTATAAAATAAGAGAGATAACTTTCTCTAAACCTTATTGCCTTTTCTCTATTTACAGAATAGATTAAAGAGGAAGAGAATATTTATACAGTACATGTGTATAAAATACTTTTTTAAAAATAAATATCTCATTTGATCTTCACAATAATATTGCTATTATGTTCATTTACAATTGAGGAAACTAAACTGATATAGATTAAATGATTTGCTCAAG
Organism: Sminthopsis crassicaudata; assembly: GCF_048593235.1. Lineage (NCBI taxonomy): Eukaryota > Metazoa > Chordata > Mammalia > Dasyuromorphia > Dasyuridae > Sminthopsis > Sminthopsis crassicaudata. The sequence continues at coordinate 80,709,628 of NC_133618.1, read as the reverse complement.
ATAGCTAAGCATCTGAGGTAAATTTTAATTCAGATCTTCCTCATTTCAAACTGAATGCTCTCTTCACTGTGCAACTATTTACTTCTATTAAAAGCACTGATTAAACACAGCACAATGAGCCTATGTCCTAGAATGTGAACAGGGGGGAGAGTAGGGTGGTAAAGTCTATATATCCATGGTCTCCTCCCTCACCCAGAATGTCATCTTGGGACATATCAAAATTACATGAGCTTACCCATGTGGCCTGAGACAAGTGTTTCTCAGATTGGAATTTCTCCACCTAACATAGTGGTCACTATGCTGATGATCATGCAATAATGCTCTGAAGTTCGCGCTACATGTTCAAAAGGTCATTTTCCCAGATCAGGAATGTTCCTAAAAAATTGAGGATATCTTTCTTCAGTATATTATCTCAAGCTCCTCTCTCTCATGTCCCATTCAGTGGTATGTTTTTTTCCAATTTTAAGTGCCATTGATTAGCACCCTAATTTCATGTAATCGATTAACATCAATGAGCTTTTCCAAAGGGATGTTTACTGCCAGATATAGTAAGGATAGATTAAAAAGTATGTCCTCCACATCTAAGAGGACCTTCTTCCCTAGACCACTTCCATCTCTGTAGAGAATGGGCTCAAACTTAAAACACTTTCTAAACAGCATTCATCCCACCAAGTTCACTTCTAAAGTTAGCAAAAGAAATGGATAAATTTAAGTAGCTCTCTTTTGGTTGTCATGCGGCTATGCTGAATTAAGCCAGTGTCTCAGGAGTTTGTTCTTTATTCTTAGGTTTCTGGCCAATCCCAGAATGGACTCCAATTCCAAGGCTTCTCGTGCTATTTATTACCACTTTTCAAAACCAGGTGGAGGTCCTCTACAATATTCTATTGCCTAAAGGAAAGGGGGAAAATACAAAAAGGCAAAGAACAGAGGTATTATTCATACAATCTATATTATTTCAAATGTGGCAGGCCTAAAACTTCTCTTCCAAATGTTTACAGAGTTTAGATTGGTTCTATTTGTACAAAACCTTTTTAATTTAATGCAATCAAAATTATCCTTTTTAACACCTCAATGATTAGGCAGTGGTCCAATAAAGAAATCAAAACAATTTATGGTCATACTAAAAAAAATGCTCTAAATCATTATTGAATAGAGAAACACAAACTAAAAGATCGTTGAAAAATTATTTGCTATCTACCTATCAGATTGGCTAAAATGATTGAAGAGTAAAGTGGCAAATATTGAATGGCATATGCAAAAATTGGGACACTGATTCACTGTTGGTGAAACTGTGAACAGATCCAGTATGCTCAAAATTGTATGCCCAAAAAGTTATTAAACTGCTTATAGCCTTTGACCCAGCAAAACCACTGCCAGGTCTATTTCCAAAGATGACTAGGGAAAAAAGAAAAGAACTTATGTGTTCTAAAATATTTATAGCAGCTTTTTTTTCTGGTGGAAGAAAACTAGAAATTGAGGGGATGCCCATCAATTAGGGAATGGCTGAACAGTTTGTAGTATATGATTATGATGGAATGCTACTATGCTATAAGAAATGATGAGCTTTTCAATCTTAGAAAAACATGGGTAGACTCAAAATGAAAATAGAAATGGGCAGAACCAAAAGAATGTTGTTTACATTAACAGGAACATTGTTTTAAAAACAATTTTGAGTGACTAGATTATTTTGACTATTTGTAAATATTCAAACTGACTATAAGGGATCTTTGAAGGAAGATACTATCAGCATCCAGAAAAAAACTGATAAATAGAAGTATGAATACACACACACATACATACCACATTTGTAGTCATCTCTATGGCAGGGAGAGGGAGAAAAGAAGAGAAAAAAGGAAAAAAGTTATGTGATAATTTTAATATATATTTAAAAGGAATAGCAAGCTATACATAATAGATTTGTATCCTGTGCAATCATCCTTTTTTTTTTCTATTCTACTATGTTATGGAAATGCTTGTTTATTTCTTAAGAACAGAATAAATTCTTTTTAATTAAAAAATAACTTGTAGTCTCTGCCTCTGCGTCTATCTCCATCTCTTCTCTCCCTCCCTCCCTCATCTTTCTCCCTCCCTGCTCTCTTTTTATCTGCCCACCTCCCTTGCTCCCTCCTTCCCTCTCTTATCATTTTCTCCTACTCTTTATCTTTCTCTCTCTATTTCTCTCTCCCTCCATCCCTCCTTTCCCCTTCTCTCCCCTTCTCTCTTTCCCTCTCCTTCTCCCTCCTTACCTCTCTCTTGTCTATCTCTCTGTCTTTGTCTCTCACTCTTTCTCTTTTTCTCTGTTTCTCTTCTTACTCCTCTCTTCCTCCCTCCTTTTCTCTCTCTTTCTGTCTTCAACAGAATCAGAAGGGAATAAGAAACATAAAGGAGGTATTTTGACTGAATAGTGTCTTTTGAATGCACCCTATTTCGGCCTCAGCAGTGCATTTTTTCCCTGGCCTGTGTAGCAGACCAGAATAAGTTACAGCATCTTTTGTGAGGGCTCTAGATTAGGGATCAGGGCCCGATGATGCTAGCAGCAGATTGAGGATGCAATGCATGCTTTTGGAGATGAAGCTCCTCTGGTTCAGCTCTCCTCACTCCAGAAGTACTACAGAAACATAGCAGAAGCAGACTTGTGCTCATTCACATGGGGTAAGAAGGACACCCATGGACAAAACTACTGACCCTCAACCATGAAGCCAAGTCTTGGAGCTCTTTGACAGTTTTATCTATTTTTCTATATATTCTCATGAGCTTCTGTGAATCCTCTGAGTGCCATATGTGCATTGCCTATATCTGTTTATGAGCTTATATGAGTCTTTTGTGTCTTTTGAATATTTTGCAAAGTAAAATAAAAACTGTTCCATAACCAATTTAATTCATTATCTCTAACACATATATGGGATATGGGGAACATTTTTACTCACAACTGGGAAAACCAGACATGAGCACTAACAAAGCTGACGTTGGGAGGTCTTAAGGCCAAAGATTATACAAAGCTATAAAATTGAGTATAATTTCATTCTCAGGATAGAATTTGCAACAGAGATGGGGAATTACTTTTCAGTGGGGATGTTTATTGAAAGAGAAATACCAACTTTACTTTAAAGGACATGGACCTTAAAGAACATTTGCTGTCAGTAGGGTTCCTTCCTAAATGAATACTTTAATGAGGAGGAAATTGATATCTTAATATTCTATTCACATCAATCTTCTTAAATTTCAACGTAGAAATACATAAGATAATTTATAAGTATCAGAATGTTTAATCTTACTATCTTACATTGATACCATAGATTTATGAGCGTAAGAGAATGATCTTCTATGCCCATAAAAATAATTATAATTAAACAGTATTCCTTTTAACAGCTAGAATGACAGAAAATCTAGAAAATACTTGGCAGAGTGCCTGGCTTAATAAATTATAATTGATTGAAAATAGGGCCAACCAGTCACCCCGGGGCCTGTGTGTTTCAAAGTCCACAGTCATTCAATAACTTTCCTTCATTAAAATAATTGCTGCCCCTGTAGTTTTTGAAGTTGACTTGGATTGAGCCCTCTCTGACTAAATGGTCCCTACCTTTCTACTGGTATTGAAACCTTCTAATCAAGAGATGACTTGAAACTTGACAAACTTTGTCTGTCTGACTCCAACTACAATTTATTCCAAATGACTAAAAACATACCTTGTTTAACATTATGAATTGGTTCCATGACATAGGGATAACAAACTATGCATATACAAACACATTCACAGTACAAATTAGCTACAAGTATATGAGAAGTACAAAGAGCTATGTTATACTAGAAAAGGAATAATCACAGTAGACAATTAATAATCTAGGAATTAGCTATTGATAAAAGAAAAATTAAACTGAACATTCAATTAAAGATAGAAAGAAAGATAAAAAGCCAAAAACAATCTTTATTGTCAAAGAGCTCACAATCTAACAGGGAGAGAAAACATACAGATATCTATATGGGATCAAGTTTATAGACAGGATAAACTAATAGTAGTTTCAGAGGTAAAGCACTAGTATTGTGACTTATAACTATCTCTGCCCAATGAAGAATAAGTACAACTTCTCTGATATATTTTCTAATTTCTGGCCTCTTTCCTTTTAATAAGGAGAGGTAGTCCCAAGTAGAGAAGATGGAAAAATTGGTCAGTGAAGCCTTTATCTTTCTTGAATGAAATCAGCTAAGTTAAAAAGAGCCAGAAACCACTCAACTAATGGATTGTAAAACTAGCTTTGGGAAAAATATAATTCAGAGAACATAATCAAATAACTTAGAAAGCAGGGAGGGAAAAACAATAGTATAAATAATGTAACAAATATCTGACAAATATATCTTCCTCAGAATACCTCCCAAAAAATATGAAAACTAGGACCAAACTGTGATTTCCCTTACCTCAATGGACATGTAGATTCCAAATAAATAGTGAAAATCTTGGATAACTCTAGAATTGCATGTATATATTCAAACATAATAAATAATCATTTTGTGTGCAATTAGATCAATTAGGTACCTAAGAGAAATCTCTTGTGAAGAGGATATTAACACATATTTGCTCTTTTGAGAGTGGCTTCCTCATCAGAGTAATGAAATGGAAATATTACATCAGGAATTAGTTTCCTTTTCAAAAAATTTATTCATCTAGTGAGCAAAAGATGCTTTAAAAGTTGGGGAGGGGGTACAGGTAGGAAGAGGGAAGCTAAAAAACTTCTGACCAACAAGTCTGAGATACTTAAAGAACATTCAAGTAGGAGCCAGGAGGCAGCATTCCAGATTTATTTTTGTCCTGGCTCTGTTCTTATCCTGCCTTAGTCACCAGGCAGTTGAGATCATATATAGGAAGTATATCACAAACCTTAAAGTACTATATAAATGTAATTATTATTCTGTAATTTGAAGTACACTTCTCCTCAAGCTTTCCAAAGTACTTCATCCCCACTCTCAAGTCTTCTCATGACCCCTTCTCATACTTTACTGAGAGAATAGAGGTCATTTGTTGTGAATCACCTATTCTTTCCTTCTCTACATATCAAAACACCTTGTTTCATCCCAATAGACTCCTTATTTACTCAAAGACCTGATAAGAGGAAGAACTTCTCATCAAGATCAGTTCTTCTCCAAGTTTTATTAATCTTGTCACCTACAATGTACTCTGGCTTATTATACCCACAATCATTTCTTTATCCCTGTGTCTCTGACTTTATCTCTGTCCATCTTTGGACTGGAATTCAAACAAAATGAAATATACTGTATACAAAGTAATATCAATGCTTTGGGATGATCAGCTATGAACAACTTTGCTATTCAGAGTATTTTATATCATCAGGACTACTCTGAAGGACTTATGAAAAATTCTACCTATACCCAAAGAAGGAATCAATTGAAGCTGTTTCTCTCTCTCTCTCTATCTTTCTGTCTCTCTGTCTCTCTCTGTCTCTCTCTGTCTCCCTCTGTCTCTCTCTGTCTCTCTGTCTGTCTGTCTGTCTGTCTCTCTCTCTCTCTCTCTCTCTCTCTCTGTGTGTGTGTGTGTGTGTGTGTATGTGTGTGTGTGTGTCTCTCTCTCTCTAAATTAATTTTTAAGTATTTTTATTTTCATTGGTGTGGGAGATCTTTATTTTCTTTCACAACCTGACTTTTATTAAAAAAAATATTTTGCATAGCTTCACATGTGGGGTTTTAACTGTGGATGAGGATAAGGGAGAGAACCTAGAACTCAAAAATTTTAAAAAACAAATATAAATGCTTTTGTTTTGAATGTAACTGGGGGAAAATATTAAATAAATAAATAAAATACATCTCTGTCTCTGTCTTTATCTCTGTCTGTCCTTGTCTCTCTCTCTCTCTTTCTCTCTCTCTCTCTCTCTCTCTCTCTCTCTCTCTCTCTCTCTCTCTCTCTCTCTCTCTCTCTCTCTCTCTCCTTTCCATATCTGTTTCTAGACCATTTCTATCTTTCTTATCTCTGTCTTTCTTTTTCTCTCTTTCTCCCTTCTCTATCTCTATCTTATCTCTATCTACTGGTTACTTCCCTATTGCCTATAAATTAGTCCATGTTGGAAGGAAGGAAGGAAGGAAGGAAGAAAGGAAGGAAGGAAGGAAGGAAGGAAGGAAGGAAGGAAGGAAGGAAGGAAGGAAGGAAGGAAGGAAGGAAGGAAGGAAGGAAGGAAGGAAATGTGAGGGATCGAAAATCCTATCCAAAAATGACTACTCAGAGATCACTTGTAGAAAAGCAGAATTATTTAGTAGAATCTCGAGAAGTGGACCCCATCCTGGTCTGTGAGCCAGATTCACAGCAGGAGAGAGACACTCTCTTGAAGATGTTCACAATTTTTATACATTTCAGACAAAGAACCTCCAAAATCCCACCCTCCATAGGTTGTGATTGGTCATACAATTCTGTACTCCCCCCCTTTTGGTCAGTGGAAGGCAGCCGACAGGTGATTTACAAACTTTGGTCACTTCATGCCATATTTGGCAATGGAATGCAGCCTAGGCCTTCATGTGACTGGGACCTATAGGTATGGTTTACGTTAGCTAGCAGTTTATGATCAATATGTGCTTAATCTGTAAATTCTCCACCATATCTTACTCCACACAGAAGGAAGGAAGGAAAGAAGGAAGGAAGGAAATAGGAAGGAAGGAAGGAAGGAAGGAAGGAAGGAAGGAAGGAAGGAAGGAAGGAAGGAAGGAAGGAAGGAAGGAAGGAAGGAAGGAAGGAAGGAAGGAAGGAAGGAAGGAAGGAAGGAAGAAAAAGTCTTTATTCTTCTTGACTACACTTCCTTTCCTCATGATTATTATTCAACCATTTGCAACTTGGCTTTTGACCTCATCATTTGGCAAAAACTTCTTTTTTCATAGTTACTAATGATCATTTAATTGCCAAATCTAATGAACTTCTCTCAGTCTTGATCCTTCTTAATCCTTCAGCATTTGAAACTGTTAATTTCTCACATCAATAGTGGGGTGGATAGCTCCACCAGCTTTTGGAGCTAATTTTAAATTGTCACTATGAAGATTTACACCTTAAAAATCTATTTTTACAAATAGTGCTTGATGCATTGTTTTGGTGATTATCTAGACTTAAGAGAGTGTTAATAATATAGATTAAACTTCAAAGATATTTGCAAATATATATTATCCCAAGGACTGTTGTTAAACATTTACTAGTATCCCCTTCTATTGTTCTATTAACATTGTTTAAACACTGTCAAAGTGCAGAAGAATGCACAGAGAATGAAGTCATCATTCTTGACTAATAATAATAGCAATAACAATAATTATAACAGCTGGCATTTTATATTATGCTTTATATTGAGATTCATTTTTAAGGCTCACAACAGCCAAGTACACCCCAAGCCTATTAGATTTTTTTTCCCCTCTTAACCCTCTGTTTGTATGATGATGTTCTCTCTTCAGCCTTTTACCTGTCTTATTGCTCCTCAATTTCCTATGCTGATTCAGCCTTTCATATCACACCCCCAATATCATGGGTGTCACTCAAAGCTTCATCCTAGGCTACCTCTTATCTCTACATTCTCTCTGTAATCTCATCAATTCCCTCTAGCATTATTATCCTCTCAATGGAAATGGCCGTCAATGTATATACTCATTCCTAATCTTATTTAACATTTAGCTTGATATTTTCAAAATATCCAAAATAAAATTTATCATATTTTCCTACAAACCCACCTTTTTTCCAGTTTCATTGTTTTCATTGAGGACATCCTTCTAGTCACTCAGCTTGCCCCTTCAGAGTCATCTTGAACTCCTCACTCTCATTACTCTACATAAAAACCCAATGTCTATCACAATGCTTGGTAAATAGTAAGAAGAGCCTGATAAATATTTGTTGATTGATTGATTAATTGATCAATTGCCAGTTTTTAATGAGTTTAGCTTCACTATATCTTCTTCACTCATGTCCTTTTCTGTACTCACGAAGCATCACCTCTTCACTAAAAATAGCTTTTATTGTTGTCCTGAAATCTAATAATTTTTGCCCTTTTCAATCTGTCTTCTAAACAAGTTGCGTGGAGATTTTCCTAAAAAACTAGTCTAAATATGTCTCAGCCCCACTCAATAAACTCCAGTGACTCCCTATTAGTTGCAAACTTCTCTGATTGCCTTTTACTACTTGGCTCCAATATAGTTTTTGCACACATAAGGTCTCTTCATGAATTCTATGGTCCAATCAAACTGGCTTTCTTACATTACTCCCACACAATCATCCAACTCCTGTCACAGAGACCTGGAACATACTCCCTCCTCTGAGAATCTCTAATTTCTTTCAAAGATCAGTTCAAATGACATCTCCTAAATAAGACTTTTCCTGATTCCCAACAACAACAAAAAAAGTGCTTATGATTTATTTTTATAGTTATATGTAATTATACAAATATATGTATATTTATACAGACATATAAAAACATACAGGCATGCATGAACACAGGGTTTTCCTAAAGCATTAGTTCAATTTTAAACCATTAAAGTTTTAATATGATATACTTCTTGGAAAAAATTATTTACTCTTCTTTCTATACATATTCATCCTTTTATATGTGTGTACATATATATCTTTATATATATATGTATATATGTATATATATATATATATATATTTATGTATATTTTTGTGGTTGTTCAGTAGTTTCAGTTGTATCTCACTCTTCATAACCCCATTTGAATTTTTATTGTCAAAGACAATAAAGTAGTTTGCCATTTCTTCCTCCAGCTCATTTTACAGATGAGGAAAGATGAGTCTTCTTGAGTCTAAGTCTGTCACTCAATCTGTTGTATCACCTAGCTGCCTTACATATGCATATATGCACATACATACATGGACATATATACATATGTACATATACATACATGTAGTCACCCCTAACAAATGCAATCTCTTTAAGGGCAAGTTAAGTATCATTTTTCATTTATATCCCTAAGCATCTATCCCTAGACATACAGAAAATACCCAACAAATAAATTCTTGTTGGTTGAAAAATGCCAAGTTCTATAGTAAATGTTCCTCTCTTGGAGATAAACTAGTTGATTTTCTCCAAAAGTGTCTTAGGTTTCTCTTCCTTTTAACCTACTATGTGAATTATGAAGCATGAATTGCAATTCACTTATGCATAGGGACCATACCTTAATATACTCCCTTTTGTTGTTCTTCATCTTCTGAGCAAAGCACCTTGTATATAAAAAGTATAAAATAAGTAATTATTGACTTATTGGATGAATGAATGGTCATCTTCAAGTCATACCTATATTTGGCAGCATATGTTTATCACTTTCAACTCAGTCTTGAAATCATTTAAGGAACAGAAGTGTTAATCTTCTTGTGATAAGGAAGAAGTGAATGTTTTTTAAGTCACATCAGGGATTTTATTAGACAGTCTAAATTAACTGCTAATGCTGTCTGCTCTTTGAAATCACTTATCAGGTAATGAGACCATGAGATCCTAAAAATATATATAGATCAAGCATGTTATTCTATAATGCCATGAAAGAAGTAAATGAGCTGTTCAAAATCACACTATTAGCTCCCTTGATAACTAAGAGAATAACTGAGCTTCATTAATTTTGCATTTTCATGAGAAAAATCAAGCCAAGAGTTTGAACTCATCAGGTAAGAAACTTTTTTCCTCATATTACTCCTAGTCTGGTCTACAGAGATTTTACTTCTTTTACTGAGTTAAGTATGGAGGAGAAAAACAACTGAGTTAACCATGAAATGATCATCTGAAACTTAAGAACATAAAGTCCAGGTATAATGAGAACCAATGGAACTGCTATACATGAAGAAGATTCCTTCTTATGCTATATTTTACTTCAAAAATTTTTACTATTATAAGTAGAAGTAAGTTACATTCTAGGAAATGAGAAAATGTGGGTTAGTCTATTAAAAAGACTATTAAATATTTAACTGTCAAAAGTAGGAGGAAACATGAAATGTTCATATGAGTGTCCTAGGAAAGAAAGGGGAGTTAGAGAGGAGGAAATTGGCTCAAAATGGGGCCTGCAAAGAAAATCTAGGCTAGGGAAGAGTAGCTCAAAGTCCTGTCTGGAGCCAGAACACATATTACCAAGAATGAAGGAAATAGGCTTTCAGAGTCTTAGCTATGTCAGTCCCCTGAGCTCAACTGTTCTGGAGTTTGATTGTATAATGTTTCATTTGCAATTTCATTAAGTAAATGTATTCTAAACTATGTGTGAGTGAATCATCCTTTGAAGTCACACAGTTTGGACATATTAGGATTTCAGTGGACCAAGTGTAGATACAAGCCAAATAACCTAGAGATTATTGCCTAGAGAACATACTGAAGGGAGTAGAAAATTAAGTGCTTACCATGTGCCAAGCATGAAGAATGGAACAGAGGCAGGAATAAGTAAAGTGTGTTTGGTGAGTAGTGAGTAGACCCGCTGGGTTATGGTGCATAGTCCATTTATCATACAAAACAAATTGTCTCCTTTTGGTTTCATTTTTCTTCTGGGAATTCAAAAGTCTTTAGAAAATGGTCACTTCACAAAGGACTGAATTTATGCTTAGGTATGTGGTTCAGGGCATCTTGTATAATTAAGTACATGCAACTGGAATTTTTAACTAATTGATTGTTCTCACTGAAGCAAAGCATAATCTTTTCCTCCCCTGTAGTACAGTTCTTCCTAGTTGTTCTTAACAGTTTCCTTTTGAGGAGAGAACAAAATAGGTTCATTCTTGTGAGTGGATCTGATTCTGTTTTCTTCTCTCTTTGTTTCTTTTTTCCTTCCTTTATTTCTCTTTCTCCCCTGTCTCCTTCCCTTCCTCCTTTCTTCCCTCTCCTTTTCTCTCCCTTTCCCTTCCTCCCTCTTTCTTCCCCCCTCTTTCTGTGTGTATTATATAGATAGATAGATAGATAAAAATATATGTATATCTATTTCTATAGCTAGATATGTTGTTTCTTTTCCTTCTTCCGTATCTACTCTTGATTGAAAATGTCCTTAAAAACAACAAAAAAGAAAAACAAAAGAAAACATGTCAATCAAATTCCTAGAGGAACTATTGGAAAACTTTTCCTTTCCCAATTGTCTTCTTTTTTCCTCCCACCCTCACAGGCACAAATACAGAGCACAGTTTGATTGGGCTTTTCCCAATCAAGTTTAAAATTGACCTCAAGTACCTACTCTCCTCCTGAACCTCCATCTTCCTCATGGAAACTTAATTTTTACAACACAAATATGATAATTACAGAAATATGTATAGAAGAATTGCACGTGTTTTACATGTATTGGATTACTTGCCATCTAGGGAGAAGGAGGGGGAAGGGGGGAATTTGGAATATGTGGTAAATATTGAAAAATTATCCATGCATATGTTTTGAAAATAAAAAGCTTTAATTAATAAAAAGAAGAAAAATTTTGGGATAAAATTTTATAGAACATTTTTCAAACTAAGTTCTGTATTACATAGATTCAGAATGTTAAAGCTGGAAGGATTCTTGGAAATTGAGACCTGGAGAGTCTGAAGTAATTTGCATAAGCAAACACAGATAGTTATGGTAAATTTAAGACTAAAACCCAGGTTTTGTTTTTCAGACATTTTTCCCTCTTTGTGATCCCATTTGGGGTTTTCTTGGCATGGATTTTGCCATTCTATTATCCAGTTTACAGATGAGGTAAGTGAGTCAAACAGAATTAAATGATTTCCACAAAATCACATAGCTAATAAGTGTCTGAAGTTGGATTTGAACTTATAAAGATGAGTCTTTGTGACTCCAGATCCAGCATTATATACAATGTGCCACCTAGATGGACAAGAGTTCAGGCTTGCTTAATGCCAGACATATAATATTTTACAATCCATTTCTTAGCTTAAAAGTATTCTTTCTCTTTAATTCCTAGAAGTTTTGAGTAGAAGGAAGATAATAATAGGCTAGAAAAGAGTGATTTCCTTATACTAATGAAATCAAATGTTGAAATAAAACGACAAATATATATATATGTATATATTTGTCGTTTTATTTCAACATTTGATTATATATATATATATATATATATATATATACATATGTATATATATATATATATATATATATATATATATATATATATATATATATATATATATATATATATATATATATATATACATATGTGTATATATGCATGCATATACCTTCCTTTTTCAAGAGGGTATGCACTTTCTTTTCTTGACCCTAGTGGAATGAACTGGCAAGAAGATGTAAAGAAGAGTATAAGGAAAATTGCTCCTTAATAATTAGAGTTATTCAACAATTAATTGAATTTAATAGTTCCACAGCTAGGTGGATAGAGTGCTAGACCTGAAGTCAAGAAGACCTGATTCAAATCCAGGTTCAGATATTTGCCCTTGGCAAGACATTTTACCACACTAACCTGTTTCCTCAACTATGGGAATAATAAAAATAACTAAATAATAAAATACCTCCCATGGTTGTTGTGAGGATCAAATGAAATGTTTGTTGAGTTGTTTTTGAGTAATGTCCGACTCTTCATGGCCACATTTTGTTGTTTTCTTGGCAAAGATACTAGAGCTACTTGTCATTCCCTTCTTCAACCCATTTTACAAATTAGAAGATTGAGGAAAACAGGTATGAATGACTTGTCCAGAATCAAACAGCTAGTAAATATCTGAGGCTGGATTTGAAGTCTTCCTGACTCCAAGATTCTATCTACTAGCAGCTTAGCCTAGCACATAGTAAGTTCTATATAATTGCTTGCTTGTTTCTTTGCTTCTTTCCTTTCTCCTCTTCCTCTTTCCTTCCTTCAGAGGAAAGGCATTCCCCTTTACTAGAAGTGATTAGCAAAAGTTGGATAACTACCTATGAGAGATATCATAGACATGATTCTTATCCAGGTATTGTAGATGACTTCTAAGGTTCCCTTCAATTCTGAGATATTATGAAATATATTTTGAATAGTTTTTACCCTAAAAAAATTTTTAACCCTAGATGTAAAGTTGATTCTACAAAGGAAAAAATTAATTTTAAATTCTTCTAAAATGACTGTAAACTCTTTGAGAACTAGAATTGTTTCATTTTTGTCCTTGTATGTCTAGTATTTATCATAGAACTTGATTCTTGGTAAATGCTTATTTACTTGCTTGAGGTAGAGCATATGATCTGAAGCTCTCCCAACCCCTAATAACAGTGGCAGGTCAGATCTCCAGAAAACAGCAAAAACAAACCTTGTAGGGTTAGATTTGTTTTCTAAGTTACATCATAAAAGCCTCCACAAATGTATTCCCATAATTACCTATTGATTTTAATTACTAAGCCAGATAATTTTTAGGAAATTATATTTGCTAAAATGGAATAGTCAGATAGTTAGTTGACAGAAAACATTTTCCAAATCTATGATATAATATCTCACCAGTACATATAGCATCCAGAGGAAGGTGAGTTTAAATCCAGAGAGCACATTTGATAATTTACCACTAAAAAAACCAAAACAAAACAAAACAAAGCAAAAAGCAGACATATAAAAACCATTCTTTGAATGTCCTGCCCCAAAAGACCTCAACCATTGGCCAACCTTTAAATCTCAAATGACAGTTTATTTTCATTTTCAAGACATTTTTATTTTGTCAGAAATAGACTTTCTTCAGTGTCAGGAGCTCTATCACTTATCTTTTTAGTGTAGTCTGAGGAACTGAAAGGTAAAGTTCCTTGCCCAGAGTCAAACATTCATTATGGCTCAGGTACAGAGATTGACCCCAGATCTTTAGGGTTTCAAGGCTGGCTCCCAGTCTACTACAAGATGCTACTTCTCACTTTTGCTAATAAATAAAGCAAGACAAAAAATTAAAATTCAATCATCTTTAGTTTTAAGCAAGAAGTCTTTATATTCATACTGATTATAAAGAATTAGGCAAAAGTGTTGACAAATGGGTAGCAACAGGGATCCAAAAAATCAAAATAGTTGCATTATTGGTTGCTATGTTCTAGTCATTGATTCATATAGCATCACTTGACTCTTCCATCTCCAAATCAAAGTTTTACAATTTGGCTTGGTCATGTAATCAGAAATCCTAAGACCAAAAACATGCTATTTTATATGATATACTGGAAATCTCAAAAAGGAAAGTGTCCAATATGAATTATTTCTCTTTCCAGAGAACATAATAACCTTGAATAACTTAGAAATGGTGAATTGGGTAATCAGATCTAGTCATAGCAGTACTGATCTGGCTATTCCTCTCCAAAGAAAGCAAAAGATGGCTGGCATCTCTGGCTTCCCAATATCAAAAAGTCCAAATTCATTACTTTTCACTGACTATGACTAAGCAATATCTAAACAAATCCACAAGGGCTGACTCCTCCTCACTGAATTTCTCAAATAAAAGTTTGGTCTCTGCTTGGGAGAGCGCTTGCCTGGAATTTGCCCAGCCTGTGTAGATGCAAACTTAATGGAAATATTAGTATGCCAAGGAAAAAAAATTCAGATACTTTCCCCTAATATAGAATCCTATCTTAATTAGAGAGACTTGCTAATTGTTTCTACTCTAGTATTAAAAAGATTTTATTTAGCGGCTGTTGCTATTTAAAAATTAGGCATTGATGCATAAATACAAAATCCTCATGATAAAATCAACTTCATATGAAAGTAATTTTTAAATACATATTCATTACTTTTTTTGTTTCAATAGCACAGAGAGAGGTAAGCTGGTGTGGTAGATAGAGAAAAGGCTTTGAAGCCAAAAAGAATTGGCTATCTCTGACATATACTCAACATTATTAAATGTCTACTATATGCAGGGCATTGTGCTCATATCAACATCTGCTCTACAATTTATATTGAGTCTTGCTTTGAACATTGAGAGATTAAATAACTTGCCTGGAATCACAAATTAGTCAGTAAACAAGCATTTAAGTATTTTTTTAAAATTATGTTGATTGACTTTGTATGTTCTAAGCAGAACTTTAAGATTATAAGCTGTAAAGTACATATGCATACAGTAGACATTGAATAAATGTTGATTGATTGACAGATATACAAAAACATTTAGAGTAGATGTTTTTGTTGTAACAAACAACATGAAACTAAAGGTATGCCCATCAGCTGGGCTGAACAAAATTATGGTAATAAAATGTAAAAGAACAGACATGTAGGTGGTGGATTAGATAAGAACATTGAACTTGGAATTAAATATTTATTAGCTGTGTGACTCTGGGTAAGTCACTTCACCCTGTTTGACTTTTCTCAATTATAAAATGAGCTGTAGAAGGAAAGGCAAATCACTCTAGTATCTTTGCCAAGGAAAGCCCAAATTGGATCACAAAGAGTTAAATATGATTGGAAAATTACCAAACAATAATAAAATGTAAAGGATGTCCATCCTGCAATGGATATTAACAAAAATAATATCCCTCTCTAGGTTCTACTCTGCACTTTCTATATCATGCCTCAATTCTTATTCTTGGTGTCTTTTTGCTTGCTTCCTAGCTTTTCAGTTTCCTTTTTATGCAGTGTCTTTCCCCATCAGAATGCAAGCTCCATGAAGGCAAGAAATGATTGTCTATCTACCTGTATTTGAATTCCTAATGTACAGCAAAGTGCCTAGCATATAGTGAATGTTTAATAAATGAGATAGCATCATCTTTTGGAATCATGAATGGTTGTATTGAAAAGTCTTTTTATTTAAAAATATTCATTCTGTCTTTGAAATCTGAATTCTCATA